>NW_027012070.1:0-20935 GCF_036934945.1 Oncorhynchus masou masou
TCGGTAGTATCACGTGATGCAGCTAAAGACATATCATTGTGTTATTCTAGGTCCTCATCAGTCTGTCATCAGGTGTTAGATCGTACCTCTGTTCATGCGTTCCAAATGGCCCCCTGATCCCTCTACAGTGAACACCTTTTGACCAGGACCCATGCAGGAAATAGGGTTCCAGTTTGTGACGCGGGCTAAGTCATGTGACGCGGGCTAAGTCATGTGACGCGGGCTAAGTCATATGACGCGGGCTAAGTCATGTGACGCGGGCTAAGTCATGTGACGCTGGGCTAAGTCATGTCTACTGTTTTTCTAGATCAGTGTTTTCCAACTCCTCCAGTTCCCCCAACAGAACACATTCTAAACCAGTGTTTCCCAACAGAACACATTCTAAACCAGTGTTTCCCACCTCCTCCAGTCCCCCCAACAGAACACATTCTAAACCAGTGTTTCCCAACAGAACACATTCTAAATCAGTGTTTCCCAACTCCTCCAGTTCCCCCAACAGAACACATTCTAAACCAGTGTTTCCCAACTCCTCCAGTTCCCCCAACAGAACACATTCTAAACCAGTGTTTCCCAACTCCTCCAGTTCCCCCAACAGAACACATTCTAAACCAGTGTTTCCCAACAGAACACATTCTAAACCAGTGTTTCCCCAACAGAACACATTCTAAACCAGTGTTTCCCACCTCCCCCAACAGAACACATTCTAAACCAGTGTTTCCCAACTCCTCCTAAAAGAACACATTCTAAACCAGTGTTTCCCAACTCCTCTAAAAGAACACATTCTAAACCAGTGTTTCCCAACTCCTCTAAAGAACACATTCTAAACCAGTGTTTCCCAACTCCTCCTAAAAGAACACATTCTAAACCAGTGTTTCCCAACTCCTCCAGTTCCCCCAACAGAACACATTCTAAACCAGTGTTTCCCAACAGAACTCATTCTAAACCAGTGTTTCCCAACTCCTCTAAAAGAACACATTCTAAACCAGTGTTTCCCAACTCCTCTAAAAGAACACATTCTAAACCAGTGTTTCCCAACTCCTCTAAAAGAACACAATCTAAACCAGTGTTTCCCAACTCCTCTAAAAGAACACATTCTAAACCAGTGTTTCCCAACTCCTCCAGTTCCCCCAACAGAACACATTCTAAACCAGTGTTTCCCAACAGAACTCATTCTAAACCAGTGTTTCCCAACTCCTCTAAAATAACACATTCTAAACCAGTGTTTCCCAACTCCTCTAAAAGAACACATTCTAAACCAGTGTTTCCCAACTCCTCCAACAGAACACATTCTCAACCAGTGTTACCCAACTCCCCTAAAAGAACACATTCTAATCCAGTGTTTCCCAACTCCCCTAAAAGAACACATTCTAAACCAGTGTTTCCCAACTCCTCTAAAATAACACATTCTAAACCAGTGTTTCCCAACAGAACACATTCTAAACCAGTGTTTCCCAACAGAACTCATTCTAAACCAGTGTTTCCCAACTCCTCTAAAATAACACATTCTAAACCAGTGTTTCCCAACTCCTCTAAAATAACACATTCTAAACCAGTGTTTCCCAACAGAACACATTCTAAACCAGTGTTTCCCAACAGAACTCATTCTAAACCAGTGTTTCCCAACTCCTCCAGTTCCCCCAACAGAACACATTCTCAACCAGTGTTTCCCAACTCCTCCACTTCCCCCAACAGAACACATTCTCAACCAGTGTTTCCCAACTCCTCCAGTTCCCCCATCAGAACACATTCTAAACCAGTGTTTCCCAACAGAACACATTCTAAACCAGTGTTTCCCAACAGAACTCATTCTAAACCAGTGTTTCCCAACTCCTCCAGTTCCCCCAACAGAACACATTCTAAACCAGTGTTTCCCAACAGAACACATTCTAAACCAGTGTTTCCCCAACAGAACACATTCTAAACCAGTGTTTCCCAACAGAACACATTCTAAACCAGTGTTTCCCAACTCCTCTAACAGAACACATTCTAAACCAGTGTTTCCCAACTCCTCCAGTTCCCCCAACAGAACACATTCTCAACCAGTGTTTCTCAACAGAACACATTCTAAACCAGTGTTTCCCAACTCCTCTAACAGAACACATTCTAAACCAGTGTTTCCCAACTCCTCCAGTTCCCCCAACAGAACACATTCTCAACCAGTGTTTCTCAACAGAACACATTCTAAACCAGTGTCCCTGAGGGCCCGCAGGGTGTCAGCGCAGGCTTTTGTTCCAGCCCGGCACTAACACACCTGATTCACCTGATGGTGGATTACTATTGGTTGAACCTTATAAACATGTTATGTATCCCAAATGGCATCCTAATTCCCCACTTTTGACCAGTAGTGCACTAAATAGAGAATAGGGCCCTGTTTGGGACATGTTGTTCCTCAGAGACTAACATGAGAGAGGTGTGTGACCCTCTGTCCACACACTGGGCATCGATGGAGAAATGACACGTTCACAGAACGACACACGTGTCGATGTACAGATACTGAGAATTACACAGACATCAAACACGTCAAACCTGTTTACATTCTACTGAATCACTCTGACCTTTTACCTTGTTAGACATGTTTTTATGAGAGAGAGACGGAGGGATGGATGGAGGGAAAGAGAGAGGGAGGGAGGGAGAGATAGAGAGGTGTGGGATTGACAGAGAGAGGGGTGGAGGGAGTGAAAGAGAGAGGGAGGGAGAGAGACAGAGGGATGGAGGGAGGATAAAGAGAGAGAGGAAGGGAGAGATAGAGGTGGGGGATTGACAGAGAGAGGGGTGGAGGGAGGGAAGAGAGAGGAGGGAGAGAGACAGAGGGATGGAGGGAGTGAAAGAGAGAGGGAGGAGAGATAGAGGTGGGGGATTGACAGAGAGAGGGGTGGAGGGAGGGAAAGAGAGAGGGAGGGAGCGAGACAGAGGGATGAGGGAGGAAAGAGAGATGAAGGGAGAGATAGAGAGGTGGGGGATTGACAGAGAGAGAGAGGGGGAGGAGGGAAGGAAAGAGAGAGGGAGGGAGGGGAGACGGAGGGATGGAGGGAGGTAAAGAGAGAGAGGAAGGGAGAGATAGAGAGGTGGCGGATTGACAGAGAGAGAGAGAGAGGAGGGGGGTGGAGGGAAGGAAAGAGAGAGGAGGGAGAAATGGAAGGAGAGAGAGGGAGGTGTGGGGCAGAAAGAGAGAGAGAAAGAGAGGGGGTGGAGGGTGAGGGAGAGGTTGAATGCTAGCACTCACCTGAGTACACAGTTCTTGCGTAAGGCAGGTATCATTTCTTTAAGTTTCCATCAGCAGGGAGGGTGAAGCATTAGAAGACAAAAGAAAACGTCAGAAAAATTCTTTACATATTTCAGCTGCCTAACTTATAGAAGAAGAATCATGAGGGACACAGAGAACCTTCTAGAGTTCTAAAGTTACACCAAAGAATCTAGAGCTGATGTGATCGTTAAGTGTTGTGATAGGCCTCATTCTGGACTGGAACGTGGCTCAGATGACAATGACTTACCGTTGTGCATCTGATGCTCCTGTGGGAACACAATGACATCATTTATTGGTTTTAATACTTTGAACGTTTTATTTCATTTCTTTATATCTGAGAAGAAAGTGATTGATTGTGGGCATTGAATTAAAACTTGAATTCTTCCAATTCATTTGACAGTACTGTTAACTGTTTTTCTGTCTTATCTCTATCTCTCTGCTACTACCAGGGAATACATGTACAAATGTCAATACAAATATCCAGGTTTTCTGTAATAAAAAGCCACAGCATCCATTAAAATGTAATGTACTTACATTTGCAGCAGTTAACCTGACCCTACAGTGGACCTGCTCTCTACTCTACTGTCTACCTGACCCTACAGTGGACCTGCTCTCTACTCTACTGTCTACCTGACACTACAGTGGACCTGCTCTCTACTCTACTGTCTACCTGACCCTACAGTGGACCTGCTCTACTCTACTGTCTACCTGACCCTACAGTGGACCTGCTCTCTACTCTACTGTACTCTACAGTGGACCTGCTCTCTACTCTACTGTACTCTACTCTACTGTACTCTACATTGGACCTGCTCTCTACTCTACTGTACTCTACAGTGGATCTGCTCTCTACTCTACTGTACTCTACAGTGGACCTGCTCTCTACTCTACTGTCTACCTGAGCCTACAGTGGACCTGCTCTCTACTCTACTGTACCCTACTATACACTACTCTACTGTACTCTACAGTGGACCTGCTCTCTACTCTACTGTACTCTACAGTGGACCTGCTCTCTACTCTACTGTACTCTACAGTGGACCTGCTCTCTACTCTACTGTACCCTACTATACACTACTCTACTGTACTCTACAGTGGACCTGCTCTCTACTCTACTGTACTCTACAGTGGACCTGCTCTCTACTCTACTGTACCCTACTATACACTACTCTACTGTACCCTACAGTGGACCTGCTCTACTCTACTGTACCCTACTGTACACTACTCTACCATACCCTACTATACACTACTCTACTGTACTCTACTATACACTACTCTACCATACCCTACTATACACTACTCTACTGTACTCTACTATAACCTACTGTCTACTGTACCCTACTATACACTACTCTACTGTACCCCTACTATACACTACGGTCTACTGCACCCTACTATACACTACTGTACTATACAATACTATATGCACTACTGTACCGTACTCTACTATACACTACTGTACAGTACTCTATTATACACTACTGCACTATTCAATACTATACACTACTGTACAGTACTCTATTATACACTACTGTACTATACAATACTATACACTACTGTACTGTACTCTACTATACACTACTGTACTATACAATACTATTCACTACTGTACCGTACTCTACTATACACTGCTGTACAGTACTCTATTATACACTACTGTACTATACAATACTATACACTACTGTACTGTACTCTACTATACACTACTGTACTATTCAATACTATACACTACTGTACTGTACTCTACTATACACTACTGTACCGTACTCTACTATACACTACTGTACTGTACACTACTGTACTGTACTCTACTATACACTACTGTACTATACAATACTATGCACTACTGTACAGTACTCTATTATACACTACTGTACTATACAATACTATACACTACTGTACTGTACTCTACTATACACTACTGTACTATACAATACTATTCACTACTGTACCGTACTCTACTATACACTACTGTACAGTACTCTATTATACACTACTGTACTATACAATACTATACACTACTGTACTATACAATACTATACACTACTGTACCGTACTCTACTTTACACTACTGTACTATACAATACTATTCACTACTGTACCGTACTCTACTATACACTACTGTACAGTACTCTATTATACACTACTGTACTATACAATACTATACACTACTGTACTGTACTCTACTATACACTACTGTACTATTCAATACTATACACTACTGTACTGTACTCTACTATACACTACTGTACCGTACTCTACTATACACTACTGTACTGTACACTACTGTACTGTACTCTACTATACACTACTGTCTACTGTACTCTACTATACCCTACTGTACTATACAATACTATACACTACTATACTGTACTCTACTATACACTACTGTACTGTACACTACTGTACTGTACTCTACTATACACTACTGTCTACTGTACTCTACTATACACTACTGTACTGTACTCTACTATACACTACTGTACTGTACTGTACTCTACTATACACTACTGTACTATTCAATACTATACACTACTGTACTGTACTCTACTATACACTACTGTACCGTACTCTACTATACACTACTGTACTGTACACTACTGTACTGTACTCTACTATACACTACTGTCTACTGTACTCTACTATACCCTACTGTACTATACAATACTATACACTACTATACTGTACTCTACTATACACTACTGTACTGTACACTACTGTACTGTACTCTACTATACACTACTGTCTACTGTACTCTACTATACACTACTGTACTGTACTCTACTATACACTACTGTACTGTACTGTACTCTACTATACACTACTGTACTGTACTCTACTATACACTACTGTACTATACAATACTATACACTACTGTACTGTACTCTACTATACACTACTGTACTATTCAATACTATACACTACTGTACTGTACTCTACTATACACTACTGTACTGTACTCTACTATACACTACTGTACTGTACTCTACTATACACTACTGTCTACTGTACTCTACTATACACCATTGTACTGTACTCTACTATACACTACTGTACTGTACTGTACTCTACTATACACTACTGTACTGTACTCTACTATACACTACTGTACTATTCAATACTATACACTACTGTACTGTACTATAATTTACTGTCTACTGTACTATACTATACTATCATTTACTGTCTACTGTACTATACTATACTATAATTTACTGTCTACTATACTATACTATAATTTACTGTCTACTGTACAATACTATAATTTACTGTCTACTGTACTCTACTATACTTTACTCTACTGTACTATACTATACTGCACTGTACTCTACTGTCTACTGTATTCTACTGTACTGTACTATACTGTACTGTACTCTCCTATATTTTACTGTACTCTGCTATATTTTACTGGTACTCTGCTGTCTACTTTATTCTATTATATTCTACTGTCTGTATTCTACTGTATTATATAACAATACTGTATTCTACTGTCTACTGTATTCTACTGTAATGTACTGTACTCTACTGTTCTCTACTGTATTCTACTGTACTGTAATGTACTGTACTCTACTGTTCTCTACTGTATTCTACTGTACTATAATGTACTGTACTCTACTGTTCTCTACTGTATTCTACTGTACTGTAATGTACTCTACTGTTCTCTACTGTATTCTACTGAACTGTAATGTACTGTATTCTACTGTTCTCTACTGTATTCTACTGTACTGTAATGTACTGTACTCTACTGTTCTCTACTGTATTCTACTGTACTGTAATGTACTGTACTCTACTGTTCTCTACTGTATTCTACTGTACTGTACTCTACTGTTCTCTACTGTATTCTACTGTACTGTAATGTACTGTATTCTACTGTTCTCTACTGTATTCTACTGTACTGTAATGTACTGTACTCTACTGTTCTCTACTGTATTCTACTGTACTGTAATGTACTGCACTCTACTGTTCTCTACTGTATTCTACTGTACTGTACTCTACTGTTCTCTACTGTATTCTACTGTACTGTACTCTACTGTTCTCTACTGTATTCTACTGTATTCTACTGTACTGTATTCTACTGTTCTCTACTGTTCTCTACTGTACTGTAATGTACTGTACTCTACTGTTCTCTACTGTATTCTACTGTATTCTACTGTATCCTACTGTACTGTATTCTACTGTATTCTACTGTTTTCTACTGTTCTCTTACTGTATTCTACTGTACTGTAATGTACTGTACTCTACTGTTCTCTACTGTATTCTACTGTACTGTAATGTACTGTATTCTACTGTTCTCTACTGTATTCTACTGTACTGTAATGTACTGTATTCTACTGTTCTCTACTTTATTCTACTGTACTGTAATGTACTGTACTCTACTGTTCTCTACTGTATTCTACTGTACTGTAATGTACTGTACTCTACTGTTCTCTACTGTATTCTACTGTACTGTAATGTACTGTACTCTACTGTTCTCTACTGTATTCTACTGTACTGTACTCTACTGTTCTCTACTGTATTCCACTGTACTGTAATGTACTGTACTCTACTGTTCTCTACTGTATTCTACTGTACTGTAATGTACTGTACTCTACTGTTCTCTACTGTATTCTACTGTACTGTAATGTACTGTACTCTACTGTTCTCTACTGTATTCTACTGTACTGTACTCTACTGTTCTCTACTGTATTCCACTGTACTGTAATGTACTGTACTCTACTGTTCTCTACTGTATTCTACTGTTCTCTACTGTATTCTACAGTTTTCTACTGTATTCTACCGTACTGTACTCTACTGTTCTCTACTGTATTCTACTGCACTGTTCTCTACTGTACTCTACTGTTCTCTACTGTATTCTACTGTACTGTTCTCTACTGTACTCTACTGTTCTCTACTGTACTCTACTGTTCTCTACTGTATTCTACTGTACTGTTCTCTACTGTACTCTACTGTTCTCTACTGTACTCTACTGTTCTCTACTGTATTCCACTGTCTATTGTATTGTACTGCACTCTTTTGTACTCTACTGTACTGTAATGTACTGTACTCTACTGTTCTCTACTGTATTTTACTGTACTGTACTCTACTGTTCTCTACTGTATTCCACTGTACTGTAATGTACTGTACTCTACTGTTCTTTACTGTATTCTACTGTTCTCTACTGTATTCTACTGTACTGTTCTCTACTGTACTCTACTGTTCTCTACTGTATTCTACTGTACTGTAATGTACTGTACTCTACTGTTCTTTACTGTATTCTACTGTTCTCTACTGTATTCTACTGTACTGTTCTCTACTGTACTCTACTGTTCTCTACTGTATTCTACTGTACTGTTCTCTACTGTACTCTACTGTTCTCTACTGTATTCTACTGTTCTCTACTGTATTCTACTGTACTGTAATGTACTGTACTCTACTGTTCTCTACTGTATTCTACTGTACTGTAATGTACTGTACTCTATAATTCTCTACTGTATTCTACTGTACTGTACTCTACTGTTCTCTACTGTATTCCACTGTACTGTAATGTACTGTACTCTACTGTTCTCTACTGTATTCTACTGTTCTCTACTGTATTCTACAGTTTTCTACTGTATTCTACCGTACTGTACTCTACTGTTCTCTACTGTATTCTACTGTACTGTTCTCTACTGTACTCTACTGTTCTCTACTGTATTCTACTGTACTGTTCTCTACTGTACTCTACTGTTCTCTACTGTGCTCTACTGTTCTCTACTGTATTCTACTGTACTGTTCTCTACTGTACTCTACTGTTCTCTACTGTACTCTACTGTTCTCTACTGTATTCCACTGTCTATTGTATTGTACTGCACTCTTTTGTACTCTACTGTACTGTAATGTACTGTACTCTACTGTTCTCTACTGTATTTTACTGTACTGTACTCTACTGTTCTCTACTGTATTCCACTGTACTGTAATGTACTGTACTCTACTGTTCTTTACTGTAATTTACTGTTCTCTACTGTATTCTACCGTACTTGTTACTCTACTGTATTCTACTGTACTGTTCTCTACTGTACTCTACTGTTCTCTACTGTATTCTACTGTACTGTTCTCTACTGTACTCTACTGTTCTCTACTGTATTCTACTGTTCTCTACTGTATTCTACTGTACTGTAATGTACTGTACTCTACTGTTCTCTACTGTATTCTACTGTACTGTATGTACTGTACTCTACTGTATTCTACTGTTCTCTACTGTATTCTACTGTACTGTAATGTACTGTACTCTACTGTTCTTTAATGTATTCTACTGTTCTCTACTGTATTCTACCGTATTGTACTCTACTGTTCTCTACTGTATTCTACTGTACTGTTCTCTACTGTATTCTACTGTACTGTTCTCTACTGTACTCTACTGTATTCCACTGTCTATTGTATTGTACTGCACTCTACTGCACTCTACTGTACTTACTCCCAGTAGCAGCAGAGAGCTGTGAGGTAGATCAGGAGGAAGAGGTGGCGTGATCTCATGATGATGAGACAATGACTGTCATGGGTCAGCTGGAAACAGATATCACTGATCTGGGGAACACAAGATCACGGTTATTATCACTATAACAGGTTGCTATAATAGAGCCAACTGGTCTCTGGGGGATATAGTTCGTGGAACAGAAGATAACAGGTTATGCAGGCCTTTTTCCACACAACATAGAGAGAAGGGTGACGTTGTCCCTAGATACTGATCTTGGGTCAGTTTAACATTGTTCCCCACCAATGGTTAGGGAAGGATTGGGGAGTGGAAGCTTGATACTGGATCTGTACCATGGGGGAAACTTCAACCCAGAGCCTGATGCAGACAACAGTGAATGAATCAGGGAGACTGATATGGAGAGAGAGATACAGAGTGGATGAAACAGGGAGACAGATATGGACAGAGAGATACAGAGTGGATGAATCAGGGAGACAGATATGGACAGAGAGATACAGAGTGAATGAAACAGGGAGACAGGTATGGATAGAGATACAGAGTGGATGAAACAGGGAGACAGATATGGACAGAGAGATACAGAGTGGATGAAACAGGGAGACAGATATGGACAGAGAGATAGAGAGTGGATGAAACAGGGAGACAGATATGGAGAGAGAGATACAGAGTGGATGAAACAGGGAGACAGATATGGACAGAGAGATACAGAGTGGATGAAACAGGGAGACAGATATGGACAGAGAGATACAGAGTGAATGAAACAGGGAGACAGATATGGACAGAGAGATACAGAGCGGATGAAACAGAGAGACAGATCTGGACAGAGAGATACAGAGTGGATGAAACAGGGAGACAGATATGGACAGAGAGATAGAGAGTGGATGAAACAGGGAGACAGATATGGACAGAGAGATACAGAGTGAATGAAACAGGGAGACAGATATGGACAGAGAGATACAGAGTTAATGAAACAGGGAGACAGATATGGACAGAGAGATACAGAGTGGATGAAACAGGGAGACAGATATGGACAGAGAGATACAGAGGGATGAAACAGGGAGACAGATATGGACAGAGAGATACAGTGTGGATGGAACAGGGAGACAGATATGGACAGAGAGATACAGAGTGGATGAAACAGGGAGGCAGATATGGACAGAGAGATACAGTGTGGATGAATCAGAGAGACAGATATGGACAGAGAGATACAGAGTTAATGAAACAGAGAGACAGATATGGACAGAGAGATACAGAGTGAATGAATCAGGGAGACAGATATGGACAGAGAGATACAGAGTGAATGAATCAGAGAGACAGATATGGACAGAGAGATACAGAGTGGATGAAACAGGGAGACAGATATGGACAGAGAGATACAGAGTGAATGAAACAGGGAGACAGATATGGACAGAGAGATACAGAGTTAATGAAACAGGGAGACAGATATGGACAGAGAGATACAGAGTGGATGAAACAGGGAGACAGATATGGACAGAGAGATACAGAGTGGATGAAACAGGGAGACAGATATGGACAGAGAGATACAGTGTGGATGGAACAGGAGACAGATATGGACAGAGAGATACAGAGTGGATGAAACAGGGAGACAGATATGGACAGAGAGATACAGTGTGGATGAATCAGAGAGACAGATATGGACAGAGAGATACAGAGTTAATGAAACAGAGAGACAGATATGGACAGAGAGATACAGAGTGAATGAATCAGAGAGACAGATATGGACAGAGAGATACAGAGTGAATGAATCAGGGAGACAGATATGGACAGAGAGATACAGTGTGGATGAATCAGGGAGACAGATATGGACAGAGAGATACAGAGTGGATGAAACAGGGAGACAGATATGGACAGAGAGATACAGAGTGAATGAATCAGAGAGACAGATATGGACAGAGAGATACAGAGTGGATGAAACAGGGAGACAGATATGGACAGAGAGATACAGAGTGGATGAAACAGGGAGACAGATATGGACAGAGAGATACAGAGTGGATGAAACAGGGAGACAGATATGGACAGAGAGATACAGAGTGGATGAATCAGGGAGACAGATATGGACAGAGAGATACAGAGTGAATGAAACAGGGAGACAGATATGGACAGAGAGATACAGAGTGGATGAAACAGGGAGACAGATATGGACAGAGAGATGGTGTGGATGAATCAGAGAGACAGATATGGACAGAGAGATACAGAGTGAATGAATCAGGGAGACAGATATGGACAGAGAGATACAGTGTGGATGAAACAGGGAGCCAGATATGGACAGAGAGATACAGTGTGGATGAAACAGGGAGACAGATATGGACAGAGAGATAGAGTGAATTAATCAGAGAGACAGATATGGACAGAGATACAGAGCGGATGAATCAGGGAGACAGATATGGACAGAGATAGAGAATGGATGAAACAGGGAGACAGATATGGACAGAGAGATACAGAGTGAATGAAACAGGGAGACAGATATGGACAGAGAGATACAGTGTGGATGAAACAGGGAAACAGATATGGACAGAGAGATACAGAGTGGATGAAACAGGGAGACAGATATGGACAGAGAGATAGTGTGGATGAAACAGGGAGACAGATATGGAGGAGGTGGAGGGACCGAGGTAATCACACTCCAGCTGCTAGAAGCCTTGTGTAGTTCGGACTATTATGATGAATCCACACTGCTTGATACATGTCATTGTGACATCATCCACACTGCTAGATGTCATAGTGACATCATCCGCTTGATACATGTCATTGTGACATCATCCACACTGCTTGATACATGTCATTGTGACATCATCCACACTGCTTTACATGTCATTGTGACATCATCCACACTGCTTTACATGTCATTGTGACATCATCCACACTGCTTGATACATTGTCATCGTGTGGTCAGGAGAAGCATTGTGACATCATCCACACTGCTTTACATGTCATTGTGACATCATCCACACTGCTTGATACATGTCATTGTGACATCATCCACACTGCTTGATACATGTCATTGTGACATCATCCACACTGCTTTACATGTCATTGTCATCGTGTGGTCAGGAGAAGCATCAAGGTGGGTCAGGTCAACATCATCCACACTGCTTCACATGCAATCTACCACAAACAGGCTCAAATCAGATCCGTGTTTATTATCAGATGTTAAAGCAGGTAACAGTGAAATGATTGTGTTCCTAGCTCCAGCAGTGCAGTAAATGATTGTGTTTCTACCGGGTGGTAGCCGGGTAGTGGTAGTGTCTAAGGTGCAGGGTAGAGCACCGGGTGGTAGCTGGGTAGTGATAGTCTCTAAGGTGCAGGTTAGAGGACCGGGTGGTAGCTGGGTAGTGGTAGTGTCTAAGGTGCAGGGTAGAGTACCGGGTGGTAGCCGGGTAGTGAGGGGCAGGGTAGTGATAGTCTCTAAGGTGCAGGGTACCGGGTGTAGCTGGGTAGTGATAGTCTCTAAGGTGCAGGGTAGAGGGCCGGGTGGTAGCTGGGTAGTGAGGTGCAGGGTAGAGTACCGGGTGGTAGCTGGGTAGTGAGGGGGCAGGGTAGAGTACCGGGTGGTAGCTGGGTAGTGGTAGTCTCTAGGGTGCAGGGTAGAGGGCCGGGGTGGTAGCCGGGTAGTGGTAGTCTCTAAGGTGCAGGGTAGAGGGCGGGTGGTAGCTGGGTAGTGAGGTGCAGGGTAGAGTACCGGGTGGTAGCCGTGTAGTGAGGGGCTGGGTAGTGAGGGGCAGGGTAGAGTACCGGGTGGTAGCTGGGTAGTGAGGGGCAGGGTAGAGTACCGGGTGGTAGCTGGGTAGTGAGGTGCAGGGTAGAGTACCGGTTGGTAGCCGGGTAGTGAGGGGCAGGGTAGAGTACCGGGTGGCAGCTGGGTAGTGAGGTGCTGTGCTTCACTGAGAAGAATGCTGCTAGCTTGCACCTAACGCCTACACACACACACATGCATGAATGCGCGAACACACACACACAGAGAAAGATTAAAACACAAAAGGATAATGATGGGATCTTTCCGACAGATCAATCACATGACGTGGTCTGTCTGTCAAACAGTAGTAGAAAGATCAAGCTAAAATAACTACATCTTATCCAGCCACACACACACACACATACACACACAGACAGAGAGAGAGAGACACACACACACACACACACATACAGAGAGACACACACACAGAGACACACACACACATACAGAAAGAGAGACACACACAGACACACACATACCACACACACACACACACACACACACACACACACACACACACACACACACACACAAAGACACACACACACACACAAAGACACACACACACAGAGAGACACACACACACACAGGACATCCACTGTCCAGCCAGAGATGAACACAAACTGTGTAGGTGAAGTTACAGATCTAGTTTTTCTAGTTTGACCCCTTCCCCTATGCTCTCTCTCTCACACTGGGAGCAACACACACACACACGCACACACACACACACACACACACACACACACACACACACACACACACACACACAGCAACAGCAACTTAATGGTCACCTGTTGTGTGTGAGGTCTATGCCCTGTTGTATAATGTGTGTCAGCTGTGTATGGCGCTGCTCAATCTGTTCCTTTTGTTTGGCTGTAGAATCTCTCTTGTATCAGCTCTTCAGTTAAACATACTGCTGTGTTTGTCCAATATCAAAGCTACACCTTCTAGAAGTGTTTGGCCTAAGACTACCCCTAAGACTACCCCTAAGACCACCCCTAACACCACCCCTAAGACCACCCCTAACACCACTCCTAAGACCACTCCTACTCCTAACACCACCCCTATGACCACCCCTAACCACCACCCCTAAGACCACTCCCTAAGACCACTCCTAACACCACCCCTAACACCACCCCTAAATCCACCCTAAGTCCACTCCTAAGTCCTCTCCACCCCTAAGTCCACTCCTAAGACCACCCTCCTCTACTAAGTGGATATCCCTAAGTCCACTCCTAAGACCACCCCTAAAGTCCACCCCTAAGTCCAAACACCACTAAGACCACTGGACCACCCCTAAGACCACTCCTAACCATCCTAAGACCACCCCCTAAGTCCACCCCTAAGTCCACTCCTTAACCATCCTAAGTCCCTCCTAAGAACAGTCCACCCCTAAGTCCTCTATTTAACCAAGTCAGTGAACAAGTATCCCTAAGTTCCACCCCTATTTAAATCCATCCTAAGTCCTCCTAAGTCCACTAGTCCTCTATAAGTGGATTTAACCATCAGTGAACAGTAGTTCTATTTAACCATCAGTGAACAGTAGTTATATTTAACCATCAGTGAACAGTAGTTCTCCATATTTAACCATCAGTGAACAGTAGTTCTATTAAACCATCAGTGAACAGTAGTTCTATTTAACCATCAGTGAACGCCAGCGTCGTGGGTTCGAGTTCTATTTAACCATCAGTGAACGTCTGTAGGATTCTATTTAACCATCAGTGAACAGTAGTTCTATTTAACCATCAGTGAACAGTAGTTCTATTTAACCCATCAGTGAACAGTAGTTCTATTTAACCATCAGTGGACAGTAGTTCTATTTAATATCAGTGGACAGTAGTTCTATTTAACCATCAGTGAACAGTAGTTCTATTTAACCATCAGTGAAGAGTAGTTCTATTTAACCATCAGTGAACAGTAGTTCTATTTAACCATCAGTGAACAGTAGTTATATTTAACCATCAGTGGATTTAACCATCAGTGAACAGTAGTTCTATTTAACCATCAGTGAACAGTAGTTCTATTTAACCATCAGTGAACAGTAGTTCTATTAAACCATCAGTGAACAGTAGTTCTATTTAACCATCAGTGAACGAGTAGTTCTATTTAACCATCAGTGAACAGTAGTTCTATTTAACCATCAGTGAACACTATTTAACCATCAGTGAACAGTAGTTCTATTTAATATCAGTGAACAGTAGTTCTATTGTATCAGTGAACAGTAGTTCTATTTAACCATCAGTGAACAGTAGTTCTATTAAACCATCAGTGGACAGTAGTTCTATTTAACCATCAGTGAACAGTAGTTCTATTTAACCATCAGTGAACAGTAGTTCTATTTAACCATCAGTGAACAGTAGTTCTATTTAACCATCAGTGAACAGTAGTTCTATTTAACCATCAGTGGACAGTAGTTCTATTTAACCATCAGTGGACAGTAGTTCTATTTAACCATCAGGGAACAGTAGTTCTATTTAACCATCAGGGAACAGTAGTTCTATTTAACCATTAGGGAACAGTAGTGGACTTAACCATCAGGGAACAGTAGTTCTATTTAACCATCAGTGGACAGTAGTTCTATTTAACCATTAGGGAACAGTAGTGGACTTAACCATCAGTGGACAGTAGTTCTATTTAACCATTAGGGAACAGTAGTGGACTTAACCATCAGGGAACAGTAGTTCTATTTAACCATCAGTGGACAGTAGTTCTATTTAACCATCAGTGGACAGTAGTTCTATTTAACCATTAGGGAACAGTAGTTCTATTAAACCATCAGTGAACAGTAGTTCTATTTAACCATCAGGGAACAGTAGTTCTATTTAACCATCAGTGAACAGTAGTTCTATTTAACCATCAGTGAACAGTAGTTCTATTTAACCATCAGTGGATTTAACCATCAGTGAACAGTAGTTCTATTTAACCATCAGTGGACAGTAGTTCTATTTAACCATCAGTGAACAGTAGTTCTATTTAACCATCAGTGAACAGTAGTTCTATTTAACCATCAGTGGATTTAACCATCAGTGAACAGTAGTTCTATTTAACCATCAGTGGACAGTAGTTCTATTTAACCATCAGTGAACACTATTTAACCATCAGTGGACAGTAGTTCTATTTAACCATCAGTGGACAGTAGTTCTATTAAACCATTAGGGAACAGTAGTGGACTTAACCATCAGTGCCTGCTCAGAGATATTACATTAGCTGTGTGCCAGGTGTGGATAAACAGGTGTTCCTTAGGGCCGACCAAACAGTAGTATTCTACCTGACCAACTAATGAGACTCATGTTATTCACAGAGGTAGAACCATGGAACTCCCACCTGGGATGTTACCTGTTACCAGAGAAACAGACCTCCTCAACAACACAATACTGCTGATGTAACATAGACTGTAATAACATAGACTATAATAACATAGACTGTAATAACAGACTGTAATAATAGACCTCCTCACCAACACAATACTGCTGATGTAACATAGACTATAATAACATAGACTGTAATAACAGGAGCTGTCATAACAGACCTCCTCAACAACACAATACTACTGACTGGTAACAGACCAGTTACAAAACTGATGTAAATATTTGATAAAAAATGACTTAATGTGAACTCAACACAATAGAACTGCTGGCTTATTGTCAATAATAAAATACTATTTAATGAATGTTCATTAAAAAAACTAAGAACTATTTTTTTTTTTTAACTTGGCGTCCTGTTCGTTACTCTGGTATCTGTCACTTGACGCCCTGTTCTACTCTTCAAGAGTCATCACATGTTACCAGGACAAATCCAGACTGGTATCTGTTATCACTTGACGTCTGTTCTACTCTGAGTCACCGTTATCTGTTACCAGGACAACCAGACTGGTATCTGTTATCACTTGACGTGGTATTCCACTGTTCTACTCTGAGTCACCGTTATCTGTTACCAGGACAACCAGACTGGTATCTGTTATCACTGACGTCCTGTTCTACTCTGAGTCACCGTTATCTGTTACCAGGACAACCAGACTGGCATCTGTTATCACTTGACCTCCTGTTCTACTCTGAGTCACCGTTATCTGTTACCAGGACAACCAGACTGGTATCTGTGATCACTTGACGCCCTGTTCTACTCTGAGTCCGTTATCTGTTACCAGGACAACCAGACTGGTATCTGTGAGTCACCGTTATCTGTTACCAGGACAACCAGACTGGTCCTGTTCTACTCTGAGTCACCGTTATCTGTTACCAGGGACAACCAGACTGGTATCTGTGATCACTTGACGTCCTGTTCTACTCTGAGTCACCGTTATCTGTTACCAGGACAACCAGACTGGTATCTGTTATCACTTGACGTCCCTGTTCTACTCTGAGTCACCGTTATCTGTTACCAGGACAACCAGACTGGTATCTGTGATCACTTGACGTCCTGTTCTACTCTGAGTCACCGTTATCTGTTACAGGACAACCAGACTGGTATCTGTGATCACTTGACGCCCTGTTCTACTCTGAGTCACTCTTATCTGTTACCAGGACAACCAGACTGGTATCTGTGATCACTTGACGTCCTGTTCTACTCTGAGTCACCGTTATTCTGTTACCAGGACAACAGACTGGTATCTGTTATCACTTGACGTCCCTGTTCTACTCTGAGTCACCGTTATCTGTTACCAGGACAACCAGACTGGTATCTGTTATCACTTGACGCCCTGTTCTACTCTGAGTCACCGTTACATCTGTTACCAGGACAACCAGACTGGTATCTGTTATCACTTGACGTCCTGTTCTACTCTGAGTCACCGTTATCTGTTACCAGGACAACCAGACTGGTATCTGTTATCACTTGACCCCTGTTCTACTCTGAGTCACCGTTATCCATGTCTGAAAGGTGAGACCTGCACTGTGATTCTGGTTGACTGTGCTGATGAAGTGATTAATAAGAAAGAAAGAACTGTTCACAAACAAACAATAAACAAGAGGGGTTGATCTGTTAAGAACAAAAATAGAAGTAAATGTGTGATATATATATATACATATATATGAATAACTTTAATCTTCCTACTTCATACGTGCATGTTGTTTGGTAGCTAAACGCGACACCGTTCACTGTCACAAACAAACAACAAACAAAAACGACTTACACACTCCAATGAAAAAAAACCCAACAACCTCTGATTTCAGTCTCCAGTCTAATAACAGGGCATGTAACCTGTAAGTAGTCATTAAACCAACCTCCACACTCTCTCCCGTATTTCTAAACGCAAGGCTTTTATAACGAAGGTAGAAATCAAAGCTTTTACCTGATGAAGGTGCTAGCCGTGTCAGTCAGGCAGGGCGGTAGGTGTGTTAGTGTTGGGCTGCTTCCTCCGTCTGTCTCTGTAGGCTGTGTACTGATACCTGAGACGCAGGTCAACCAGTGAGCTGCTGTGTTTCCTCAAGACACAAGATGATGTTGTGAATGAACGAGAGGGTATCATCTCTAGTTATAAGGGCCTGAGGCACATTACTGCTCTATAGGTGTGTCTCTCTCTCTCTCTCTCTCTCTCTCTTTGTGTGCGTGTCTCTCTCTGTGTGTGTCTGTGTGTCTCTCTCTATGTGTGTGTGTCTCTCTCTGTCTGTGCATGTGTGTGTGTGTCTCTCTATCTGTACGTGTGTGTGTGTGTCTCTCTGTGTGTGTCTGTGTGTCTCTCTCTGTGTGTGTGTGTCTCTCTCTCTGTCTGTGCATGTGTGTGTGTGTCTCTCTATCTGTGCGCGTGTGTGTGTGCGTGTCTTTCTCTGTGCGTGTGTGTGTGTCTCTGTGTGTGTGTGTCTCTCTCTGTCTGTGTGTGTGCATGTCTCTCCCTGTGCGTGTCTGTGTGTCTCTCTCTGTGTGTGTGTGCATGTCTCTCCCTGTGCGTGTCTGTGTGTCTGTGTGTGTGTGTGTGTGTCTCTCTCTGTCTGTGTGTCTCTCTGTGTGTGTGAGTGTGTGTGTCTCTCTCTGTGCGTGTCTGTGTGTCTCTCTGTGTGTGTGTGTGTGTGTCTCTCTCTGTCTGTGTGTGTGTGTGTCTCTCTATCTGTGCGCGTGTGTGTCTCTCTGTGTGCGTGTCTCTCTCTGTGCGCGTGTGTGTCTCTGTGTGTGTGTGTCTCTCTGTCTGTGTGTGTGTGTGTCTCTCCCTGTGCGTGTCTGTGTGTCTCTGTGTGTGTGTGTGTGTGTCTCTCTCTGTCTGTGTGTGTGTGTGTGTGTGTGTGTACAGTTCCCCTTTGAATACAGTAACACACTGATCCATGGTTAAACTGACAACGCCCTGCGGCTGTTGTGTCCGGACACCTGAAACCCCCTAGTTTTACATGTCGTTTTACATGTCGTTCTATATGTCGTTTTACATGTTGTTTTACATGTCGTTTTACATGTTGTTTTACATGTTGTTTTACATGTCGTTTTACATGTCGTTTTACATGTTGTTTTACATGTCGTTTTACATGTCGTTTTACATGTTGTTTTACATGTCGTTTTACATGTTGTTTTACATGTTGTTTTACATGTCGTTTTACATGTCGTTTTACATGTTGTTTTACATGTCGTTCTATATGTCGTTTTACATGTCGTTTTACATGATGTTTTACATGTCGTTCTATATGTTGTTTTACATGTAGTTTTACATGTCGTTTTACATGTTGTTTTACATGTCGTTTTACATGTCGTTTTACATGTTGTTTTACATGTTGTTTTACATGTCGTTCTATATGTTGTTTTACATGTCGTTTTACATGTAGTTTTACATGTCGTTTTACATGTTGTTTTACATGTTGTTTTACATGTCGTTCTATATGTTGTTTTACATGTAGTTTTACATGTTGTTTTACATGTTGTTTTACATGTCGTTTTACATGTCGTTTTACATGTTGTTTTACATGTCGTTTTACATGTCGTTTTACATGTTGTTCTATATGTCGTTTTACATGTTGTTTTACATGTCGTTTTACATGTCGTTTTACATGTCGTTTTACATGTCGTTTTACATGTCGTTTTACATGTCGTTCTATATGTTGTTTTACATGTCGTTTTACATGTTGTTTTACATGTTGTTTTACATGTCGTTTTACATGTTGTTTTACATGTTGTTTTACATGTTGTTTTACATGTCGTTTTACATGTCGTTCTAAATGTAGTTTTACATGTTGTTTTACATGTCGTTTTACATGTCGTTCTATATGTTGTTTTACATGTCGTTTTACATGTTGTTTTACATGTTGTTTTACATGTCGTTTTACATGTTGTTTTACATGTTGTTTTACATGTCGTTTTACATGTCGTTTTACATGTCGTTTTATGTGCTGTAAAGTGTGTGTGTTCCTGGGTGAGTGTGTATGTAAATGTCATATCAGTGTTATTGGTGGTGATGGTAAATGTTATTGGTGATGATGGTAAATGTTATTGATTATATCAGTGTTATTGGTGATGATGGTAAATGTTATTGATTATATCAGTGTTATTGGTGATGATGGTAAATGTTATTGATTATATCAGT
>NW_027012071.1:0-20933 GCF_036934945.1 Oncorhynchus masou masou
GATTTCACCCCCGTAGTGGACAAAAATGAATGGCAAGTTATTGGCATTGCCAAACCATGCACACATTGGCCAATACCACCCAAAGCGGCGTTGATTCATGCAAAGTTTACTGCTATTGCCATATGGGTATTGCCAGTTGTAACACTTCAAAAATCCAACAGGTGGCGATTGCACTCCACCATGGTTTTTCATATTGGTATTGGACTCCAAGTCAACATCCAAAAGCCAAATTTTGAAAAAACGAATTTTTTGAAAAAAACGTATCACCCCTTAAAAAAGTGCTTTCTGGACCGTTTTTCGAAATTCTTTCGCTTTTTTTGACAATTACACATGTATAAGAACTGTATGAAAATACTTTTGTCCAATTTTATTAACATAATTTTTTTAATTTTTTTACTTGCGCATATTGCATATGTTTTGTCCATTTGCAATATGATTTCATAGGAAGTCAGAAGTCAAAAGTCAAAAATTCTTAAATTTCATAAAAAACTTCACACACCCCTAAAAAAGTGCTTTCTGGACCGTTTTTCGAAATTTTTTCGCATTTTGTGTCAGTTACACACGTATAAGAACTGTATCAACATACTTTAGTCATATTTTATTATCATAATTTTTTTTTTTTTTTTACTTGCGCATATTGCATGTGTTTTGTCCATCTGCAATATGATTTCATAGGAAGTCAGAAGTCAAAAGTCAAAAATTATTAAATTTCATAAAAAACTTCACACACCCCTAAAAAAGTGCTTTCTGGACCGTTTTTCGAAATTTTTTCGAATTTTGTGTCAGTTACACACGTATAAGAACTGTATCAACATACTTTAGTCATATTTTATTATTATAATGTTTTTTTTTTTTTTTTGCTTGTGCATAAGGCATATGTTTTGTGGGGGCCAAATGTCATAAGAAATTTGACATGCTCAAAAATCCTTCAGAAATGCAAAATTGACTGGCCTGATGAACTCGGGATGGCCGGGCAGTGATTGTTGTTCCTTTCAATCACTCGTGGTGTTGATTTCATCATGTCCATTTGTTTATGTTTTCTCACTTTTGCAAAGTCACTGTGCATTTGCCATATGGTTAACTGGGCATTCACCATCACCAATTTGTCATGCCATAAAAATCATGCAGGAATGCCAAATTGACTGGCCCGATGTACCTCTCCATGGCTCTTTTGGGTTGATTTCTCGGGATGGCTGGGCAGTGATTCTGGTACCTCTCCATCGCTCGTTTGGGTTGATTTCAGAATGTCGCTTTTGGTGATGGTACCTCACTGTTAAAACATATTGCAAATGTTCCTTACTTTTGCAAAGTCACTGAAAATTTTTGCAGGAATGCCAAATTGACTGGCCCGATGACCTCGGGATGGCTTGGCAGTGATTCTGGTACCTCTCCATCGCTCGTTAGGGTTGATTCCAGAATGTCCATTTGGTGATTTTTCTCACTCTTTCAAAGTCACTGTGCATTTGCCATATGGTTAACTGGGCAGTCACCATCACCAATTTGTCATGCTATAAAAATCATGCAGGAATGCCAAATTGACTGGCCCGATGACCTCGGGATGGCTGGGCAGTGATACTGGTACCTCTCCATGGCTCGTTTGGGTTGATTTCAGAATGTCGCTTTTGGTGATGGTACCTCACTGTTAAAACATATTGCAAATGTTCCTTACTTTTGCAAAGTCACTGAAAATTTTTGCAGGAATGCCAAATTGACTGGCCCGATGACCTCGGGATGGCTGGGCAGTGATTCTGGTACCTCTCCATCGCTCGTTAGGGTTGATTCCAGAATGTCCATTTGGTGATTTTTCTCACTTTTGCAAAGTCACTGTGCATTTGCCATATGGTTAACTGGGCAGTCACCATCACCAATTTGTCATGCCATAAAAATCATGCAGGAATGCCAAATTGACTGGCCCGATGACATAGGGATGTCTGGGCAGTGATACTGGTACCTCTCCATGGCTCGTTTGGGTTGATTTCAGAATGTCGCATTTTGGTGATGGTACCTCACTGTTAAAACATATTGCAAATGTTCCTTACTTTTGCAAAGTCACTGAAAAGGTTTTTTGCAGGAATGCCAAATTGACTGGCCCGATGACCTCGGGATGGCTGGGCAGTGATACTGGTACCTCTCCATGGCTCGTTTGGGTTGATTTCAGAATGTCGCTTTTGGTGATGGTACCTCACTGTTAAAACATATTTGCAAATGTTCCTTACTTTTGCAAAGTCACTGAAAATTTTGCAGGAATGCCAAATTGACTGGCCCGATGAACTCGGGATGGCTTGGCAGTGATTCTGGTACCTCTCCATCGCTCGTTTGGGTTGATTTCAGAATGTCCATTTGGTGATTTTTCTCACTCTTTCAAAGTCACTGTGCATTTGCCATATGGTTAACTGGGCAGTCACCATCACCAATTTGTCATGCTATAAAAATCATGCAGGAATGCCAAATTGACTGGCCCGATGACCTCGGGATGGCTGGGCAGTGATACTGGTACCTCTCCATGGCTCGTTTGGGTTGATTTCAGAATGTCGCTTTTGGTGATGGTACCTCACTGTTAAAACATATTGCAAATGTTCCTTACTTTTGCAAAGTCACTGAAAATTTTTGCAGGAATGCCAAATTGACTGGCCCGATGACCTCGGGATGGCTTGGCAGTGATTCTGGTACCTCTCCATGGCTCGTTTGGGTTGATTTCAGAATGTCCATTTGGTGATTTTTCTCACTCTTTCAAAGTCACTGTGCATTTGCCATATGGTTAACTGGGCAGTCACCATCACCAATTTGTCATGCTATAAAAATCATGCAGGAATGCCAAATTGACTGGCCCGATGACCTCGGGATGGCTGGGCAGTGATACTGGTACCTCTCCATGGCTCGTTTGGGTTGATTTCAGAATGTCGCTTTTGGTGATGGTACCTCACTGTTAAAACATATTGCAAATGTTCCTTACTTTTGCAAAGTCACTGAAAATTTTGCAGGAATGCCAAATTGACTGGCCCGATGACCTCGGGATGGCTGGGCAGTGATACTGGTACCTCTCCATGGCTCGTTTGGGTTGATTTCAGAATGTCGCTTTTGGTGATGGTACCTCACTGTTAAAACATATTGCAAATGTTCCTTACTTTTGCAAAGTCACTGAAAATTTTTGCAGGAATGCCAAATTGACTGGCCCGATGAAGTCGGGATGGCTTGGCAGTGATTCTGGTACCTCTCCATCACTCGTTAGGGTTGATTCCAGAATGTCCATTTGGTGATTTTCTCACTTTTGCAAAGTCACTGTGCATTTGCCATATGGTTAACTGGGCAGTCACCATCACCAATTTGTCATGCCATAAAAATCATGCAGGAATGCCAAATTGACTGGCCCGATGACATAGGGATGGCTGGGCAGTGATACTGGTACCTCTCCATGGCTCGTTTGGGTTGATTTCAGAATGTCGCTTTTGGTGATGGTACCTCACTGTTAAAACATATTGCAAATGTTCCTTACTTTTGCAAAGTCACTGAAAATTTTGCAGGAATGCCAAATTGACTGGCCCGATGACCTCGGGATGGCTTGGCAGTGATTCTGGTACCTCTCCATGGCTCGTTTGGGTTGATTTCAGAATGTCGCTTTTGGTGATGGTACCTCACTGTTAAAACATATTGCAAATGTTCCTTACTTTTGCAAAGTCACTGAAAATTTTGCAGGAATGCCAAATTGACTGGCCCGATGACCTCGGGATGGCTGGGCAGTGATTCTGGTACCTCTCCATGGCTCGTTTGGGTTGATTTCAGAATGTCGCTTTTGGTGATGGTACCTCACTGTTAAAACATATTGCAAATGTTCCTTACTTTTGCAAAGTCACTGAAAATTTTTGCAGGAATGCCAAATTGACTGGCCCGATGAACTCGGGATGGCTGGGCAGTGATTCTGGTACCTCTCCATGGCTCGTTTGGGTTGATTTCAGAATGTCCATTTGGTGATTTTTCTCACTCTTTCAAAGTCACTGTGCATTTGCCATATGGTTAACTGGGCAGTCACCATCACCAATTTGTCATGCCATAAAAATCATGCAGGAATGCCAAATTGACTGGCCCGATGACATAGGGATGGCTGGGCAGTGATACTGGTACCTCTCCATGGCTCGTTTGGGTTGATTTCAGAATGTCGCTTTTGGTGATGGTACCTCACCGCTTAAACATATTGCTAATGGACAAGAGTCACCTGCAAGTCACTGTCCATCAGTCAATTTGATATCATTCAAAGCTAACTATTGGAGGCACTGTCAGTCTCGGGATGGCACCCCAATGATACGTCCCTCCATCCATGTTGTGTATCTGTGTGATTTAGTTTTCCTTTGAATTTTTATGGGAAAAATGACTGATTTACAGTTCATGGGGTTGCCTAATCATATATATGAAGTTTTGGAAAGATCTGATATTTTTAACCCCTCCAAACAGCCCATGAGAGACCAATTATGGCACTTCCGGTTGGCACAGGAAGCTGTAACTCAACATACATCCTCATTGGGCTATTCCATTAGAGAATCCTGAGTTTTAAGTCTTTACCATGAAAATGACTGATTTACACAGGGTTCAATGCACTATGTCCATCAAATTGCAGGCAGTGTATGGGTATACACTTTTAGGGCGATTTGAACCACTTCCGGTTGGTCCAGGAAGCTTAGAATCGACACAGGTAGACCTTATAGTGGTCTGATGGACTGGTACCAAAGACAGGTTCATACAACATTCATAACCCATATAGACTCCAGGTTGTATTTAGTGGAGCAGCCAATATATTCCTATGGGGAGAGAAGTCAATGAACACTGTTTTTATGTAAACACCTTCTTTTGACTGTGAAGGGTTAATGTCACACGGTCAAGGATAGGCTTGGACAGATCAGGAGGACCTTAGGAACAGTCCTGTGGTTGAATTGTCTTTCTAAACCTAACGGTTCCGCCGCTGTCACCCAAAATCAAATGACGTACTGGTGAAGGCTTCATATTGGGCCTATTTTTCTCATGGTCGCTTTTGCGCTCAGACCGAGCGAGCTACGGTGAGCGGGGCACCTCGTTGGACTCGGCACAGTCTGGACACTATGGTCATGCCATTGTTTGTGTTGATTTCAGAATGTCCATTTGGTCATGTTTTCTCACTTTTGCAAAGTCACTGTGCATTTGCCATATGGTTAACTGGGCAGTCACCATCACCAATTTGTCATGCCATAAAAATCATGCAGGAATGCCAAATTGACTGGCCCGATGACATAGGGATGGCTGGGCAGTGATTTGGTACCTCTCCATGGCTCGTTTGGGTTGATTTCAGAATGTCGCTTTTGGTGATGGTACTCTCACTGTTAAAACATATTGCAAATGTTCCTTACTTTTGCAAAGTCACTGAAAATTTTTGCAGGAATGCCAAATTGACTGGCCCGATGACCTCGGGATGGCTGGCAGTGATTCTGGTACCTCTCCATGGCTCGTTTGGGTTGATTTCAGAATGTCCATTTGGTGATTTTTCTCACTCTTTCAAAGTCACTGTGCATTTGCCATATGGTTAACTGGGCAGTCACCATCACCAATTTGTCATGCTATAAAAATCATGCAGGAATGCCAAATTGACTGGCCCGATGACCTCGGGATGGCTGGGCAGTGATACTGGTACCTCTCCATGGCTCGTTTGGGTTGATTTCAGAATGTCGCTTTTGGTGATGGTACCTCACTGTTAAAACATATTGCAAATGTTCCTTACTTTTGCAAAGTCACTGAAAATTTTTGCAGGAATGCCAAATTGACTGGCCCGATGACCTCGGGATGGCTGGGCAGTGATACTGGTACCTCTCCATGGCTCGTTTGGGTTGATTTCAGAATGTCCTTTTGGTGATTTTCTCACTTTTACCTCACTGTTAAAACATATTGCAAATGTTCCTTACTTTTGCAAAGTCACTGAAAATTTTGCAGGAATGCCAAATTGACTGGCCCGATGAAGTCGGGATGGCTTGGGCACATTCTGGTACCTCTCCATCGCTCGTTTGGGTTGATTCCAGAATGTCCATTTGGTGATTTTCTCACTCTTTCAAAGTCACTGTGCATTTGCCATATGGTTAACTGGGCAGTCACCATCAATTTGTCATGCTATAAAAATCATGCAGGAATGCCAAATTGACTGGCCCGATGACCTCGGGATGGCTGGGCAGTGATACTGGTACCTCTCCATGGCTCGTTTGGGTTGATTTCAGAATGTCGCTTTTGGTGATGGTACCTCACTGTTAAAACATATTTTGCAAATGTTGAAAATTACTTTTGCAAAGTCACTGAAAATTTGAATGCAGGAATGCCAAATTGACTGGCCCGATGACCTCGGGATGGCTGGGCAGTGATACTGGTACCTCTCCATGGCTCGTTTGGGTTGATTTCAGAATGTCGCTTTTGGTGATGGTACCTCACCGCTTAAACATATTGCTAATGGACAAGAGTCACCTGCAAGTCACTGTCCATCAGTCAATTTGCAGGAATGCAAATATCATTCAAAGCTAACTATTGGAGGCACTGTCAGTCTCTACGCACCCCAATGATACGTCCCTCCATCCATGTTGTGTATCTGTGTGATTTAGTTTTCCTTTGAATTTTTATGGGAAAAATGACTGATTTACAGTTCATGGGGGTTGCCTAATCATATATATGAAGTTTTGGAAAGATCTGATATTTTTAACCCCTCCAAACAGCCCATGAGACACCAATTATGGCACTTCCGGTTGGCACAGGAAGCTGTAACTCAACATACATCCTCATTGGGCTATTCCATTAGAGAATCCTGAGTTTTAAGTCTTTACCATGAAAACTGACTGATTTACACAGGGTTCAATGCACTATGTCCATCAAATTGCAGGCAGTGTATGGGTATACACTTTTAGGGCGATTTGAACCACTTCCGGTTGGTCCAGGAAGCTTAGAATCGACACAGGTAGACCTTATAGTGGTCTGATGGACTGGTACCAAAGACAGGTTCATACAACATTCATAACCCATATAGACTCCAGGTTGTATTTAGTGGAGCAGCCAATATATTCCTATGGGGAGAGAAGTCAATGAACACTGTTTTTATGTAAACACCTTCTTTTGACTGTGAAGGGTTAATGTCACACGGTCAAGGATAGGCTTGGACAGATCAGGAGGACCTTAGGAACAGTCCTGTGGTTGAATTGTCTTTCTAAACCTAACGGTTCCGCCGCTGTCACCCAAAATCAAATGACGTACTGGTGAAGGCTTCATATTGGGCCTATTTTTCTCATGGTCGCTGCGCTCAGACCGAGCGAGCTACGGTCAAGCGGGGCACCTCGTTGGACTCGGCACAGTCTGGACACTATGGTCATGCCATTGTTTGTGTTGATTTCAGAATGTCCATTTGGTCATGTTTTCTCACTTTTGCAAAGTCACTGTGCATTTGCCATATGGTTAACTGGGCAGTCACCATCACCAATTTGTCATGCCATAAAAATCATGCAGGAATGCCAAATTGACTGGCCCGATGACCTCGGGATGGCTGGGCAGTGATACTGGTACCTCTCCATGGCTCGTTTGGGTTGATTTCAGAATGTCGCTTTTGGTGATGGTACCTCACCGCTTAAACATATTGCTAATGGACAAGAGTCACCTGCAAGTCACTGTCCATCAGTCAATTTGATATCATTCAAAGCTAACTATTGGAGGCACTGTCAGTCTCTACGCACCCCAATGATACGTCCCTCCATCCATGTTGTGTATCTGTGTGATTTAGTTTTCCTTTGAATTTTTATGGGAAAAATGACTGATTTACAGTTCATGGGGGTTGCCTAATCATATATATGAAGTTTTGGAAAGATCTGATATTTTTAACCCCTCCAAACAGCCCATGAGACACCAATTATGGCACTTCCGGTTGGCACAGGAAGCTGTAACTCAACATACATCCTCATTGGGCTATTCCATTAGAGAATCCTGAGTTTTAAGTCTTTACCATGAAAACTGACTGATTTACACAGGGTTCAATGCACTATGTCCATCAAATTGCAGGCAGTGTATGGGTATACACTTTTAGGGCGATTTGAACCACTTCCGGTTGGTCCAGGAAGCTTAGAATCGACACAGGTAGACCTTATAGTGGTCTGATGGACTGGTACCAAAGACAGGTTCATACAACATTCATAACCCATATAGACTCCAGGTTGTATTTAGTGGAGCAGCCAATATATTCCTATGGGGAGAGAAGTCAATGAACACTGTTTTTATGTAAACACCTTCTTTTGACTGTGAAGGGTTAATGTCACACGGTCAAGGATAGGCTTGGACAGATCAGGAGGACCTTAGGAACAGTCCTGTGGTTGAATTGTCTTTCTAAACCTAACGGTTCCGCCGCTGTCACCCAAAATCAAATGACGTACTGGTGAAGGCTTCATATTGGGCCTATTTTTCTCATGGTCGCCGCGCTCAGACCGAGCGCGAGCTACGGTCAAGCGGGGCACCTCGTTGGACTCGGCACAGTCTGGACACTATGGTCATGCCATTGTTTGTGTTGATTTCAGAATGTCCATTTGGTCATGTTTTCTCACTTTTGCAAAGTCACTGTGCATTTGCCATATGGTTAACTGGGCAGTCACCATCACCAATTTGTCATGCCATAAAAATCATGCAGGAATGCCAAATTGACTGGCCCGATGACATAGGGATGGCTGGGCAGTGATACTGGTACCTCTCCATGGCTCGTTTGGGTTGATTTCAGAATGTCGCTTTTGGTGATGGTACCTCACTGTTAAAACATATTGCAAATGTTCCTTACTTTTGCAAAGTCACTGAAAATTTTTGCAGGAATGCCAAATTGACTGGCCCGATGACCTCGGGATGGCTGGGCAGTGATACTGGTACCTCTCCATGGCTCGTTTGGGTTGATTTCAGAATGTCCTTTTGGTGATGGTACCTCACTGTTAAAACATATTGCAAATGTTCCTTACTTTTGCAAAGTCACTGAAAATTTTGCAGGAATGCCAAATTGACTGGCCCGATGACCTCGGGATGGCTGGGCAGTGATACTGGTACCTCTCCATGGCTCGTTTGGGTTGATTTCAGAATGTCCTTTTGGTGATGGTACCTCACTGTTAAAACATATTGCAAATGTTCCTTACTTTTGCAAAGTCATGAAAATTTTGCAGGAATGCCAAATTGACTGGCCCGATGACCTCGGGATGGCTGGGCAGTGATACTGGTACCTCTCCATGGGCTCGTTTGGGTTGATTTCAGAATGTCCATTTGGTGATGTTTTCTCACTGTTTGCAAAGTCACTGTGCATTTGCCATATGGTTAACTGGGCAGTCACTTTTCACCAATTTGTCATGCCATAAAAATCATGCAGGAATGCCAAATTGACTGGCCCGATGACCTAGGGATGGCTGGGCAGTGATACTGGTACCTCTCCATGGCTCGTTTGGGTTGATTTCAGAATGTGGCTTTTGGTGATGGTACCTCACTGTTAAAACATATTGCAAATGTTCCTTACTTTTGCAAAGTCACTGAAAATTTTTGCAGGAATGCCAAATTGACTGGCCCGATGACCTCGGGATGGCTGGGCAGTGATTCTGGTACCTCTCCATGGCTCGTTTGGGTTGATTTCAGAATGTCCATTTGGTGATTTTTCTCACTCTTTCAAAGTCACTGTGCATTTGCCATATGGTTAACTGGGCAGTCACCATCACCAATTTGTCATGCCATAAAAATCATGCAGGAATGCCAAATTGACTGGCCCGATGACCTCGGGATGGCTGGGCAGTGATACTGGTACCTCTCCATGGCTCGTTTGGGTTGATTTCAGAATGTCGCTTTTGGTGATGGTACCTCACTGTTAAAACATATTGCAAATGTTCCTTACTTTTGCAAAGTCACTGAAAATTTTTGCAGGAATGCCAAATTGACTGGCCCGATGACCTCGGGATGGCTGGGCAGTGAACTGGTACCTCTCCATCGCTCGTTTGGGTTGATTTCAGACTGGCCATTTGGTGATTTTTCTCACTCTTTCAAAGTCACTGTGCATTTGCCATATGGTTAACTGGGCAGTCACCATCACCAATTTGTCATGCCATAAAAATCATGCAGGAATGCCAAATTGACTGGCCCGATGACCTCGGGATGGCTGGGCAGTGATACTGGTACCTCTCCATGGCTCGTTTGGGTTGATTTCAGAATGTCGCTTTTGGTGATGGTACCTCACCGCTTAAACATATTGCTAATGGACAAGAGTCACCTGCAAGTCACTGTCCATCAGTCAATTTGATATCATTCAAAGCTAACTATTGGAGGCACTGTCAGTCTCTACGCACCCCAATGATACGTCCCTCCATCCATGTTGTGTATCTGTGTGATTTAGTTTTCCTTTGAATTTTTATGGGAAAAATGACTGATTTACAGTTCATGGGGGTTGCCTAATCATATATATGAAGTTTTGGAAGATCTGATATTTTTAACCCCTCCAAACAGCCCATGAGACACCAATTATGGCACTTCCGGTTGGCACAGGAAGCTGTAACTCAACATACATCCTCATTGGGCTATTCCATTAGAGAATCCTGAGTTTTAAGTCTTTACCATGAAAACTGACTGATTTACACAGGGTTCAATGCACTATGTCCATCAAATTGCAGGCAGTGTATGGGTATACACTTTTAGGGCGATTTGACCACTTCCGGTTGGTCCAGGAAGCTTAGAATCGACACAGGTAGACCTTATAGTGGTCTGATGGACTGGTACCAAAGACAGGTTCATACAACATTCATAACCCATATAGACTCCAGGTTGTATTTAGTGGAGCAGCCAATATATTCCTATGGGGAGAGAAGTCAATGAACACTGTTTTTATGTAAACACCTTCTTTTGACTGTGAAGGGTTAATGTCACACGGTCAAGGATAGGCTTGGACAGATCAGGAGGACCTTAGGAACAGTCCTGTGGTTGAATTGTCTTTCTAAACCTAACGGTTCCGCCGCTGTCACCCAAAATCAAATGACGTACTGGTGAAGGCTTCATATTGGGCCTATTTTTCTCATGGTCGCTGCGCTCAGACCGAGCGAGCTACGGTCAATTGCGGGGCACCTCGTTGGACTCGGCACAGTCTGGACACTATGGTGATGCCATTGTTTGTGTTGATTTCAGAATGTCCATTTGGTCATGTTTTCTCACTTTTGCAAAGTCACTGTGCATTTGCCATATGGTTAACTGGGCAGTCACCATCACCAATTTGTCATGCCATAAAAATCATGCAGGAATGCCAAATTGACTGGCCCGATGACATAGGGATGGCTGGGCAGTGATACTGGTACCTCTCCATGGCTCGTTTGGGTTGATTTCAGAATGTCGCTTTTGGTGATGGTACCTCACTGTTAAAACATATTGCAAATGTTCCTTACTTTTGCAAAGTCACTGAAAATTTTGCAGGAATGCCAAATTGACTGGCCCGATGAACTCGGGATGGCTTGGCAGTGATTCTGGTACCTCTCCATCACTCGTTAGGGTTGATTCAGAATGTCCATTTGGTGATTTTTCTCACTCTTTCAAAGTCACTGTGCATTTGCCATATGGTTAACTGGGCAGTCACCATTACCAATTTGTCATGCCATAAAAATCATGCAGGAATGCCAAATTGACTGGCCCGATGACATAGGGATGTCTGGGCAGTGATACTGGTACCTCTCCATCGCTCGTTTGGGTTGATTTCAGAATGTCGCTTTTGGTGATGGTACCTCACCGCTTAAACATATTGCTAATGGACAAGAGTCACCTGCAAGTCACCGTCCATCAGTCAATTTGATATCATTCTGACACCAAACTGATACAAACTGACACCAAACCCACTTTTCCCAACTCATTTAGGAGCCAAGTATAACATACTTCAGAGCTGGCCCAAAATTCACAAGGCCTTCGGTACAAAACATTAAAAAACCATAAAACACATAGTTACTTTCTAGCTGCGGGGCCAGTTCGGACATTATGTGTAGTCCTATGTGAGGCGACCCCGAATCCCGAGTTTCGGCCCGATAGGTCATTTGGTGTCCGAGTAAAAGCCTAATTGGTGCTGAAAATCCACTTTTTTCAATGCCTTGCTACGGGGTCCTTGAATGAGCTATCGGACCGAGATGTTGGGTTCTGTCTCTATGGGCCGAGACGGTCACAATGCACCTAGTCTTGTGTCTCTGGGACATTTCTAAATGTCGCCATTTTCGTAATGGTCAAAATGAATTGAAGTCATTGCAAATGTTCGACGCTGTTTCTCGGTCCGAGAACCTCCTAGAGCGCCGTAACTCACCACGCACTATCTACCTGAGGTCTAGAACAGGATTCTAAAGTTTCGGAACTCTAGGTCTGACGGTTCTTTTTTAGCTCGAACAAAGCTAACTATTGGAGGCACTGTCAGTCTCTACACACCCCAATACGTCCCTCCATCCAAGTTGTGTATCTGTGTGATTTATTTTTCCTTTGAATTTTTATGGGAAAAATGACTGATTTACAGTTCATGGGGGTTGTCTAATCACACATATGAAGTTTTGGACAGATCTGATTTTTTTAACCCTTCCAAACAGCCCCTGAGACACCAATTATGGCACTTCCGGTTGGCACAGGAAGCTATAAATACACACATGTCTTGACTGACATAGAAACCTAGGGAATCCTGAGTTTTAAGTCTTTAAGTTGAGAATTGACTGATCTACACAGGGTTGAATAATGCAGAGGCCTCGGCACCTTTCGAGGTGATGTACATCCAAATACCTTTTGGGTCAATTTAACCACTTCCGGTTGCTCCAGGAAGCTTAGAATCGACACAGGTAGACCTCATAGTGGTCTGATGGAATGTCATAGAAGACAGGTTCATACAGCATTCATAACCCATAAAGACCCCAGGTTGTATTTAGGGGAGCAGGCAATGTATTCCTATGGGGAGAGAAGTCAATGCACACTGTTTTTTTGTAAACACCTTCTTTTAACTGTGAAAGGTTAATGCCACACAGTCAAGGTTAGGCTTGCACAGATCGGGAGGACCTTAGGAACAGTCCTGTGTTTGAATTGTCCTTCTAAACCTAACGGTTCCGCCGCTGTCACCCAAAATCAAATGACATTGTGGTGCAGGCATCATTGTGGGCCTATTTTTCTCATGGTCGCTGCGCTCAGACCGAGCGAGCTACGGTCAAGCGGGGCACCTCGTTGGACTCGGCACGGCCTTGGGATTATGTTTATGCCATTGCCTGCTCTCTGTGTCTTTAAACACCACGCTTTGTCACTCCATCCTTGCTGTGTGTGTGTGTGAGAGCTTTTCTTTGACATCTGTTGGGAAAAATGACTGATTTACAGTTCATGGGGGTTGTCTAATCACACATATGAAGTTTTGGACAGATCTGATTTTTTTAACCCTTCCAAACAGCCCCTGAGTCACCAATTATGGCACTTCCGGTTGGCACAGGAAGCTATAAATACACACATGTCTTGACTGACATAGAAACCTAGGGAATCCTGAGTTTTAAGTCTTTAAGTTGAGAATTGACTGATCTACACAGGGTTGAATAATGCAGAGGCCTCGGCACCTTTCGAGGTGATGTACATCCAAATACCTTTTGGGTCAATTTAACCACTTCCGGTTGCTCCAGGAAGCTTAGAATCGACACAGGTAGACCTCATAGTGGTCTGATGGAATGTCATAGAAGACAGGTTCATACAGCATTCATAACCCATAAAGACCCCAGGTTGTATTTAGGGGAGCAGGCAATGTATTCCTATGGGGAGAGAAGTCAATGCACACTGTTTTTTTGTAAACACCTTCTTTTAACTGTGAAAGGTTAATGCCACACAGTCAAGGTTAGGCTTGCACAGATCGGGAGGACCTTAGGAACAGTCCTGTGTTTGAATTGTCCTTCTAAACCTAACGGTTCCGCCGCTGTCACCCAAAATCCAATGACATTGTGGTGCAGGCATCATTGTGGGCCTATTTTTCTCATGGTCGCTGCGCTCAGACCGAGCGAGCTACGGTCAAGAGGGGCACCTCGTTGGACTCGGCACGGCCTTGGGATTATGTTTATGCCATTGCCTGCTCTCTGTGTCTTTAAACACCACGCTTTGTCACTCCATCCTTGCTGTGTGTGTGTGTGAGAGCTTTTCTTTGACATCTGTTGGGAAAAATGACTGATTTACAGTTCATGGGGGTTGTCTAATCACACATATGAAGTTTTGGACAGATCTGATTTTTTAACCCTTCCAAACAGCCCATGAGACACCAATTATGGCACTTCCGGTTGGCACAGGAAGCTGTAACTCAACATACATCCTCATTGGGCTATTCCATTAGAGAATCCTGAGTTTTAAGTCTTTACCATGAAAACTGACTGATTTACACAGGGTTCAATGCACTATGTCCATCAAATTGCAGGCAGTGTATGGGTATACACTTTTAGGGCGATTTGAACCACTTCCGGTTGGTCCAGGAAGCTTAGAATCGACACAGGTAGACCTTATAGTGGTCTGATGGACTGGTACCAAAGACAGGTTCATACAACATTCATAACCCATATAGACTCCAGGTTGTATTTAGTGGAGCAGCCAATATATTCCTATGGGGAGAGAAGTCAATGAACACTGTTTTTATGTAAACACCTTCTTTTGACTGTGAAGGGTTAATGTCACACGGTCAAGGATAGGCTTGGACAGATCAGGAGGACCTTAGGAACAGTCCTGTGGTTGAATTGTCTTTCTAAACCTAACGGTTCCGCCGCTGTCACCCAAAATCAAATGACGTACTGGTGAAGGCTTCATATTGGGCCTATTTTTCTCATGGTCGCCGCGCTCAGACCGAGCGAGCTACGGTCAAGCGGGGCGCCTCGTTGGACTCGGCACAGTCTGGACTCTATGGTGATGCCATTGTTTGTGTTGATTTCAGAATGTCCATTTGGTCATGTTTTCTCACTTTTGCAAAGTCACTGTGCATTTGCCATATGGTTAACTGGGCAGTCACCATCACCAATTTGTCATGCCATAAAAATCATGCAGGAATGCCAAATTGACTGGCCCGATGACCTCAGGGATGGCTGGGCAGTGATTTTGGTACCTCTCCATCGCTCGTTTGGGTTGATTTCAGAATGTCGCTTTTGGTGATGGTACCTCACTGTTAAAACATATTGCAAATGTTCCTTACTTTTGCAAAGTCACTGAAAATTTTTGCAGGAATGCCAAATTGACTGGCCCGATGACCTCGGGATGGCTGGGCAGTGATACTGGTACCTCTCCATGGCTCGTTTGGGTTGATTTCAGAATGTCGCTTTTGGTGATGGTACCTCACTGTTAAAACATATTGCAAATGTTCCTTACTTTTGCAAAGTCACTGAAAATTTTGCAGGAATGCCAAATTGACTGGCCCGATGAACTCGGGATGGCTTGGCAGTGATTCTGGTACCTCTCCATCACTCGTTTGGGTTGATTTCAGAATGTCCATTTGGTCATGTTTTCTCACTTTTGCAAAGTCACTGTGCATTTGCCATATGGTTAACTGGGCAGTCACCATCACCAATTTGTCATGCCATAAAAATCATGCAGGAATGCCAAATTGACTGGCCCGATGACCTCAGGATGGCTGGGCAGTGATACTGGTACCTCTCCATGGCTCGTTTGGGTTGATTTCAGAATGTCGCTTTTGGTGATGGTACCTCACTGTTAAAACATATTGCAAATGTTCCTTACTTTTGCAAAGTCACTGAAAATTTTTGCAGGAATGCCAAATTGACTGGCCCGATGACCTCGGGATGGCTGGGCAGTGATACTGGTACCTCTCCATGGCTCGTTTGGGTTGATTTCAGAATGTCGCTTTTGGTGATGGTACCTCACTGTTAAAACATATTGCAAATGTTCCTTACTTTTGCAAAGTCACTGAAAATTTTTGCAGGAATGCCAAATTGACTGGCCCGATGACCTCGGGATGGCTGGGCAGTGATACTGGTACCTCTCCATGGCTCGTTTGGGTTGATTTCAGAATGTCGCTTTTGGTGATGGTACCTCACTGTTAAAACATATTGCAAATGTTCCTTACTTTTGCAAAGTCACTGAAAATTTTGCAGGAATGCCAAATTGACTGGCCCGATGACCTCGGGATGGCTGGGCAGTGATTCTGGTACCTCTCCATGGCTCGTTTGGGTTGATTTCAGAATGTCCTTTTGGTGATGGTACCTCACTGTTAAAACATATTGCAAATGTTAACCTTACTTTTGCAAAGTCACTAAAAATTTTGCAGGAATGCCAAATTGACTGGCCCGATGACCTCGGGATGGCTGGGCAGTGATACTGGTACCTCTCCATGGCTCGTTTGGGTTGATTTCAGAATGTCGCTTTTGGTGATGGTACCTCACTGTTAAAACATATTGCAAATGTTCCTTACTTTTGCAAAGTCACTGAAAATTTTGCAGGAATGCCAAATTGACTGGCCCGATGACCTCGGGATGGCTGGGCAGTGATACTGGTACCTCTCCATGGCTCGTTAGGGTTGATTTCAGAATGTCCATTTGGTGATTTTTCTCACTTTCAAAGTCACTGTGCATTTGCCATATGGTTAACTGGGCAGTCACCATTACCAATTTGTCATGCCATAAAAATCATGCAGGAATGCCAAATTGACTGGCCCGATGACATAGGGATGTCTGGGCAGTGATACTGGTACCTCTCCATCGCTCGTTTGGGTTGATTTCAGAATGTCGCTTTTGGTGATGGTACCTCACCGCTTAAACATATTGCTAATGGACAAGAGTCACCTGCAAGTCACCGTCCATCAGTCAATTTGATATCATTCTGACACCAAACTGATACAAACTGACACCAAACCCACTTTTCCCAACTCATTTAGGAGCCAAGTATAACATACTTCAGAGCTGGCCCAAAATTCACAAGGCCTTCGGTACAAAACATTAAAAAACCATAAAACACATAGTTACTTTCTAGCTGCGGGGCCAGTTCGGACATTATGTGTAGTCCTATGTGAGGCGACCCCGAATCCCGAGTTTCGGCCCGATAGGTCATTTGGTGTCCGAGTAAAAGCCTAATTGGTGCTGAAAATCCACTTTTTTCAATGCCTTGCTACGGGGTCCTTGAATGAGCTATCGGACCGAGATGTTGGGTTCTGTCTCTATGGGCCGAGACGGTCACAATGCACCTAGTCTTGTGTCTCTGGGACATTTCTAAATGTCGCCATTTTCGTAATGGTCAAAATGAATTGAAGTCATTGCAAATGTTCGACGCTGTTTCTCGGTCCGAGAACCTCCTAGAGCGCCGTAACTCACCACGCACTATCTACCTGAGGTCTAGAACAGGATTCTAAAGTTTCGGAACTCTAGGTCTGACGGTTCTTTTTTAGCTCGAACAAAGCTAACTATTGGAGGCACTGTCAGTCTCTACACACCCCAATACGTCCCTCCATCCAAGTTGTGTATCTGTGTGATTTATTTTTCCTTTGAATTTTTATGGGAAAAATGACTGATTTACAGTTCATGGGGGTTGTCTAATCACACATATGAAGTTTTGGACAGATCTGATTTTTTTAACCCTTCCAAACAGCCCCTGAGACACCAATTATGGCACTTCCGGTTGGCACAGGAAGCTATAAATACACACATGTCTTGACTGACATAGAAACCTAGGGAATCCTGAGTTTTAAGTCTTTAAGTTGAGAATTGACTGATCTACACAGGGTTGAATAATGCAGAGGCCTCGGCACCTTTCGAGGTGATGTACATCCAAATACCTTTTGGGTCAATTTAACCACTTCCGGTTGCTCCAGGAAGCTTAGAATCGACACAGGTAGACCTCATAGTGGTCTGATGGAATGTCATAGAAGACAGGTTCATACAGCATTCATAACCCATAAAGACCCCAGGTTGTATTTAGGGGAGCAGGCAATGTATTCCTATGGGGAGAGAAGTCAATGCACACTGTTTTTTTGTAAACACCTTCTTTTAACTGTGAAAGGTTAATGCCACACAGTCAAGGTTAGGCTTGCACAGATCGGGAGGACCTTAGGAACAGTCCTGTGTTTGAATTGTCCTTCTAAACCTAACGGTTCCGCCGCTGTCACCCAAAATCAAATGACATTGTGGTGCAGGCTTCATTGTGGGCCTATTTTTCTCATGGTCGCTGCGCTCAGACCGAGCGAGCTACGGTCAAGCGGGGCACCTCGTTGGACTCGGCACGGCCTTGGGATTATGTTTATGCCATTGCCTGCTCTCTGTGTCTTTAAACACCACGCTTTGTCACTCCATCCTTGCTGTGTGTGTGTGTGAGAGCTTTTCTTTGACATCTGTTGGGAAAAATGACTGATTTACAGTTCATGGGGGTTGTCTAATCACACATATGAAGTTTTGGACAGATCTGATTTTTTTAACCCTTCCAAACAGCCCCTGAGTCACCAATTATGGCACTTCCGGTTGGCACAGGAAGCTATAAATACACACATGTCTTGACTGACATAGAAACCTAGGGAATCCTGAGTTTTAAGTCTTTAAGTTGAGAATTGACTGATCTACACAGGGTTGAATAATGCAGAGGCCTCGGCACCTTTCGAGGTGATGTACATCCAAATACCTTTTGGGTCAATCTAACCACTTCCGGTTGCTCCAGGAAGCTTAGAATCGACACAGGTAGACCTCATAGTGGTCTGATGGAATGTCATAGAAGACAGGTTCATACAGCATTCATAACCCATAAAGACCCCAGGTTGTATTTAGGGGAGCAGGCAATGTATTCCTATGGGGAGAGAAGTCAATGCACACTGTTTTTTTGTAAACACCTTCTTTTAACTGTGAAAGGTTAATGCCACACAGTCAAGGTTAGGCTTGCACAGATCGGGAGGACCTTAGGAACAGTCCTGTGTTTGAATTGTCCTTCTAAACCTAACGGTTCCGCCGCTGTCACCCAAAATCCAATGACATTGTGGTGCAGGCATCATTGTGGGCCTATTTTTCTCATGGTCGCTGCGCTCAGACCGAGCGAGCTACGGTCAAGAGGGGCACCTCGTTGGACTCGGCACGGCCTTGGGATTATGTTTATGCCATTGCCTGCTCTCTGTGTCTTTAAACACCACGCTTTGTCACTCCATCCTTGCTGTGTGTGTGTGTGAGAGCTTTTCTTTGACATCTGTTGGGAAAAATGACTGATTTACAGTTCATGGGGGTTGTCTAATCACACATATGAAGTTTTGGACAGATCTGATTTTTTTAACCCTTCCAAACAGCCCCTGAGTCACCAATTATGGCACTTCCGGTTGGCACAGGAAGCTATAAATACACACATGTCTTGACTGACATAGAAACCTAGGGAATCCTGAGTTTTAAGTCTTTAAGTTGAGAATTGACTGATCTACACAGGGTTGAATAATGCAGAGGCCTCGGCACCTTTCGAGGTGATGTACATCCAAATACCTTTTGGGTCAATTTAACCACTTCCGGTTGCTCCAGGAAGCTTAGAATCGACACAGGTAGACCTCATAGTGGTCTGATGGAATGTCATAGAAGACAGGTTCATACAGCATTCATAACCCATAAAGACCCCAGGTTGTATTTAGGGGAGCAGGCAATGTATTCCTATGGGGAGAGAAGTCAATGCACACTGTTTTTTTGTAAACACCTTCTTTTAACTGTGAAAGGTTAATGCCACACAGTCAAGGTTAGGCTTGCACAGATCGGGAGGACCTTAGGAACAGTCCTGTGTTTGAATTGTCCTTCTAAACCTAACGGTTCCGCCGCTGTCACCCAAAATCAAATGACATTGTGGTGCAGGCTTCATTGTGGGCCTATTTTTCTCATGGTCGCTGCGCTCAGACCGAGTGAGCTACGGTCAAGCGGGGCACCTCGTTGGACTCGGCCCTGCCTTGGGATTATGTTTATGCCATTGCCTGCTCTCTGTGTCTTTAAACACCACGCTTTGTCACTCCATCCTTGCTGTGTGTGTGTGTGTGAGAGCTTTTCTTTGACATCTGTTGGGAAAAATGACTGATTTACAGTTCATGGGGGTTGTCTAATCACACATATGAAGTTTTGGACAGATCTGATTTTTTTAACCCTTCCAAACAGCCCCTGAGACACCAATTATGGCACTTCCGGTTGGCACAGGAAGCTATAAATAAACTCATATCCTCATTGGGGTATGCCTTTACAGAATCCTGAGTTTTAAGTCTTTACGTTAAGAACTGAGTTATTTACGGAGGGTTTAGTGAGTGTGTGTTATTTCAGAAAATCATAGAAAATCACAGAAATGTCGCAGAGCTCCGCAGCACATTTTAAAAATACTCGTATGAACACCCTGCAACTGGATCTGTAACCGTTGAAAAAAAAAAAACACCTATATCTGAACATCACGATCTGGTCAACGTACGATTTCTCGTAAATGACGATAGATAAATGGCCGATTTTTTTTTTATTGACACCGGAGGCTCCTTGACTTTGACGTGAAGTGAAAAAATCTTTTCTCTATTTTCATTTTGGACCTTTAATCCCAGAAATATGGCCATAACTCAAAAACCGTTGAGGCCTAGACGCCATCTTGTTCGGGGCCATCTTCCCATAATGCCAAACCTACGCTCACCAAGTTTCGGCTTCGAAATATTTTCGGTTTCCGAGATATGGCACGTCGTGATTCGTGATGTTTTGTCCAATAGCAATATGATTGCTTATGCCCTCTTGTGGGATATTTCGGCATTGCGCAAAAATGGGCTAAAATTTGTTTATTTTATTAAACGAAAACCGAATGTCCGACAAAGTTCATTTGATGACTTCCCGGTAGGTCTGGCCCTACCGCTCGGCCCGACGCCGTCCCCGAATTTCTAAAATGTTTTCGGACGTCTAGTAAGGGACCGTACAGTTCCAATAGGGACTTTCTCACTAACTATACGGTGATTGTCGAAATGTTCC
>NW_027012072.1:0-20927 GCF_036934945.1 Oncorhynchus masou masou
GTGGGGCAGTGACGTAGGAGTGAGTGAAGGCTGTGGGGCCATTGACGTAGGAGTGAGTGAAGGCTGTGGGGCAGCATGGGTCTCTCTACTGCAGTGATGTAGGAGTGAGTGAAGGCTGTGGGGCAGTATGGGTCTCTGCTGCAGTGACGTAGGAGTGAGTGAAGGCTGTGGGGCAGTGACGTAGGAGTGAGTGAAGGCTGTGGGGCAGTATGGGTCTCTACTGCAGTGATGTAGGAGTGAGTGAAGGGCTGGTGGGGCAGTATGGGTCTCTGCTGCAGTGACGTGAGAGTGAGTGAAGGCTGTGGCAGTGACGTAGGAGTGAGTGAAGGCTGTGGGGCAGTGACGTAGGAGTGAGTGAAGGCTGTGGGGCAGTATGGGTCTCTACTGCAGTGATGTAGGAGTGAGTGAAGGCTGTGGGGCAGTATGGGTCTCTGCTGCAGTGACGTCGGAGTGAGTGAAGGCTGTGGGGCAGTGACGTAGGAGTGAGTGAAGGCTGTGGGGCAGTGACGTAGGAGTGAGTGAAGGCCGTGGGGCAGTATGGGTCTCTGCTGCAGTGACGTGGCAGGAGTGAGTGAAGGCTGTGGGGCAGTATGGGTCTCTGCTGCAGTGATGTCGGAGTGAGTGAAGGCTGGGGCAGTATAATCCCTGCTGCAGTGACGTAGGAGTGAGTGAAGGTGGGGGCAGTATGGGTCCTTTACTGCAGTGATGTAGAGTGAGTGAAGGCTGTGGGGCAGTATGGGTCTCTGCTGCAGTGACGTAGGAGTGAGTGAAGGCTGTGGGGCAGTGACGTAGGAGTGAGTGAAGGCTGTGGGGCAGTATTGCCTCCATATAGGAGGAGTATTTCTGGGGTTTAAACCTCTGCAGTTAGACTCCAGTAATTCACTAATGACTTCCCTGCTGACTGTCCCAGTTGTATGATAGAGAGGGGAGGAGAGTGAGACTCGGGGTGAATGTCAATTGTATTTCCTTGATTCCTCACACCCTTACCTCCCTCTCAAAATGCATTGGGGGAGGAACCTCCTATCTTCTACTCCAATGTGCTTTGAGAATGAAAGTGGGAGAGGAAACGAGGAGAGATTCAACTGAGGACTTGGGGAAAGTGAGTGCTGACAGCACATAGACAGCCTCTGCAGAGGCTTTTGGTCGAAAGACACTACCTTGACACCTGTAGCCTTCATCCAGAACAGCTCATAGAACAGGAGCCTATCACCTGTTTACATTTACATTTAAGTCATTTAGCAGACGCTCTTATCCAGAGCGACTTACTTCTGCAGTGAGGCAGCTTGATGTACCAGTACACCCTCTGGACAGGACACTAGTCTATCTCTTCAGTACACCCCCTGGACAGGACACTAGTCTAGCTCCTCAGTACACCCCCTGGACAGGACACTAGTCTATCTCCTCAGTACACCCCCTGGATAGGACACTATTCTAGCTCCTCAGTACACCCCCTGGACAGGACACTAGTCTATCTCCTCAGTACACCCCCTGGACAGGACACTAGTCTAGCCCCTCAGTACACCCCCTGGACAGGACACTAGTCTATCTCCTCAGTACACCCCTGGACAGGACACTAGTCTATCCCCTCAGTCCACCCCCTGGATAGGACACACTAGTCCCTATCTCCTCAGTACACCCCTGGATAGGACACTAGTCTATCTCCTCAGTACACCCCTGGACAGAACACTAGTCTATCTCCTCAGTACACCCCCTGGACAGGACACTAGTCTATCTCCTCAGTACACCCCTGGACAGGACACTAGTCTATCACCTCAGTGACACCCGCCTGGACAGGACACTAGTCTATCTCCTCAGTACACCCCCTGGACAGGACACTAGTCTATCTCCTCAGTACACCCCTGGACAGGACACTATTCTAGCTCCTCAGTACACCCCTGGATAGGACACTAGTCTAGCTCCTCAGTACACCCCCTGGATAGGACACTAGTCTATCTCCTCAGTACACCCCCTGGACAGGACACTAGTCTATCCCCTCAGTACACCCCCTGGACAGGACACTAGTCTATTGCAGGGTCTTACCTCCAATCTATCTCCTTAATGCTGAGTGCCAAGCAGTCCCATTTTTTTCCTAGTCCTATTTTCTGTTATTCAGCCCCTCTGTTATATGACTCATTCACCTTTTTTTGGGGACACAAAAACAAGAGTCTTCCTTGTGTCTTATCACATTTGACTCCCCATTGCTGGGAATAAAATCACAGCATGTTGTTTGTTGAGGAGGGCGGGCGCACAGAGAAACCTGACCAGTGAGAGTCCAGACCCGGGTAACTGCCAAAATAAAGGAAACACCAACATGGCGCTTTTAATAGGCCGTTGGTCGACCACGAGCCGCCAGAACAACTTCGGTGTTCCTTATCAGATGGTCTGGAACTCTGTTGGAGGGATGTGAGAGATTCCATCGTTTGGTGTTTTGATGGCGGTGGTGGAAAACACTGTCCTCAGTTGGGTTGAGATCTGGTGACCTGGAGACCCCTCCCTTTTCTTTTTTTTTTTATCACTGAGATCTCTGCTAGCCATGGTAGCCATGGTAGCCAAAATAATGTACAAAATAATGTGCATTTTGAAACATGACCCTAAGCATGATGGATGGGATGTTTAATTGTTTTAGTAAACTCCAGAACCTGTGTGGAAGCACCTGCTTTCAATATACTTTTGTATTTAGTGTTTCCTTTTTATTGTTGACGGTTACCTGTGTCTTTAACAACATTCTCTATTTAGTCAGACACTTTTTATTGTTGACGGTTACCTGTGTCTTTAACAACATTCTCTACTTAGTCAGACACTTTTTATTGTTGACGGTTACCTGTGTCTTTAACAACATTCTCTACTTAGTCAGACACTTTTTATTGTTGACGGTTACCTGTGTCTTTAACAACATTCTCTACTTAGTCAGACACTTTTTATTGTTGACGGTTACCTGTGTCTTTAACAACATTCTCTACTTAGTCAGACACTTTTTTTATTGACCTAACAGTTTGTTTTTCTTCTCTCTGACGTTTTTAAAATGTTTTTCTACGGTTCACAACAAACACACGTCAACAGGGTAATGGGTTTTAGTATTAAGGATGAATGGATCTGAAGCACACGAGCCTTCGGTGTAGACGACTCGGGTTATTCTGATTCCTGGTGGAAGTCTTGGTTGTTTTCTGACTAAACACGTCTCTGTCTAAATGTTGTTGTTCATCCTCCCTGCCAACTGTTTCTCAGTTACTTCAAAAGAGGTTTCTTATTGTTTCCCGCCACTTCTAACACGTCTTCTCTTTTCTCTAAAGAAGAAAGGTTGGCACAGTAGGGCTAAACAGAGAGCGACTACGTGAGCTCTCATCTCAGGTATTCAACCCAGTCAGACCCGTGTCTGTACTCATCAGTCCCATCGCACCATTTCAGACATCTTGGGGGTTCCATTTCTACCCTTCTTCATTACATGTTTTGTGATCATGCATGTTACTCCATCCATCGCCATTCTTCTCCATGTTTGTTGTTTGTTTTACTTTGTTCAGGAATGTTTTGGTTGGCGTAAATGGCAAAACTATGTAAGTTCTCTGAGAGACGATATGGAAGGAATGGTTGTGATTTTGAAATGACAAGTGTTTTCAGCGCTGGGTATTTCCTGCTTTTGTGGTAATTTCTATAAATAATATGTACCCTATCGAGTTCTTGATGACTTATAACTTAGAAAATGCAGAAACACAAACTCAAGAGATTGTGGATAGTTTGAAACAAACTCAATGATTTTAATATCTTTTATGTAAAAGAAACCTAAATCAAATTTAGCACCCGTTATAGCAGATGTTATCGCTGGTGACGCGAAATGCTTGTACTTCTAGCTCCATCAGTGCAGTAATATATCTAACCATACACACAATCTAAAATAAAGGAATGGAATTTAAGAATATATACATAAATATATGGACGAGCAATGTCCGAGTGGCATAGACGAAGATGCAGTAGAGTGCCTATACATATGAGATGATTAATGCCAAATATGTAAACATTTTTTTTTTTTAATTAAAGTGGCCAGTAATTTCAAGTCTGTCAATGCTGATACAATGTTGGACAGTTGTTACCAATTAACTTATTGAAGATACTTTTATTTTGGAATACACATTTAGTGAGGGTTAGTTTTATTTATTTTAGATTTGGTTAACTTTTGCCATGAGTTTCCGAACATTTCAGACTAGATTTGTGTCCGATAGCCTTCACTGGAGCTGTGCACCAGGCATTTGTTAATCTACATCAATAATTGGAATCCTACTAACTTATTTCATCTGCTATTGCATGAGACTCGTGAAATGTTTGGCATTTCTTAATTGTATTTATTCAATTGATCTTTTGAAATGTATACATTCATGAAATTAAATGAATATGTCCTATCTAATCCCGATCATTAGAAGGGGAAAACTCTCAAGGCTGTTGTTGCCTACATGTTCGATTGAATTTGACTTTGTTTTTGGCTCATACTTATGTAGCGTAATGTAGCTTTAAAAAACCCACAGCATATGCATTTAAAATTTCTCTCCCTGGTCTGTCTCATCTCTCTCCCTCTCCGACATGTGCTGGTGTTTCTCAGGATGAGGTGAACAACGAGAACCGAAGGACCACCAGAACCCGGATGCATTCTAAACTGGCTGTACATCAAGAGGAGGTGAGGGAGACACTTTTATTATTTTTTAATGACTGCCACCCCCCCCCCCCCCAAAAAAAAACTTGCTTTAAACACGGCCTATGTGGCATCTCTAAAGATGCATTGGCATGGTGCTTGCAACGCCAAGATTGTTAGTTCGGGCTCCCGTGGGTCAACCATACATCACATTTGGTGTTTTGTTAGGATCCCCGCTGGCTGTTGGTGTATCTTGGTGTTTTGTTAGGATCCCCGCTGGCTGTTGGTGTATCTTGGTGTGTTGTTAGGATCCCTGCTGGCTGTTGGTGTATCTTGGTGTTTTGTTAGGATCCCCGCTGGCTGTTGGTGTATCTTGGTGTTTTGTTAGGATCCCCGCTGGCTGTTGGTGTATCTTGGTGTTTTGTTAGGATCCCCGCTGGCTGTTGGTGTATCTTGGTGTTTTGTTAGGATCCCCGTTCAGCTACTCTTCCTGGGGTCCACATGAAACATGACATAATACAGAGCATGAATAGACAAGAACAGCTCAAGGACAGAGCATTTTTTATTTTATTTTCTTCTTCAGGCACACGGAGCCTACACATCGATACATGCGCACAAACTATCGAGGTCGAACAGGGGGAGAGGCGTTGTGCCGTGAGGTGTTGCTTTACCTGTTTTGTGAAACCAGGTTGGCTGTTTATTTGAGCGATATGAGATGGAAGGAAGTTCCATGCAGTAAGGGCTCTATATAATACGGTACGCTTTGTGGAATTTGTCCTGGATTTGGGGACTGAAAATACCCCGTGTGTGTGTCTGTGTGGTGTGTAGTTGTTCCTCCTTTTTTAAAAGTTGTGTGCTTACACCGCGGGACTCAGGTACCCAGCGTCACGGCTTCATTACTCCAGACCACCACAAGGGGGAGTTAAAGCGCTCATTATGCATTTGGGTCCCAGGGTTTTTATTTAACCAATCGTATCGAGTGGTTCCAGTGACTAATTTGACGCGGGGCCAACCGTCCCTGGTGACTTCAGCAAAGATGGCTGACAAAACATTACGGGGAAACCGATGTAAGTAATTATAACGTCATAACGAGTCAAGCAAAAACATGTATAATTGAGAGGAATATGTTAGTTAATAATGTAGAGACAAATTGATTGTACATATATTTTTTTTGTGTGTCATAAAGTACATTTTACGAAAATCTCCTATTTAGCAAGGCTTTTTTTTCAGCCACATCCAATACCAGGTTTATCAAACTCACTCATTATCCACTTCAACAGTGTTTACCTCTGCTGCTCCTGGGACATCAGTGATTTACACATTGTAACTACGCAATAGGCTAGAAACATAATTTAAGTAAAGGCTGATTTTGAAATTCATAGATATATAAAGAGAACAGTCCATCCTGCCAGCACGCCCACAAGAGAGCCACTCAGGCAGAGAATGACGTGTGGAAAGGAGCGAGGAGCGAGATGAGAATAACAATCCAGGCTATTTGCTCTGAGACCGGCATAATAATGAAACGAGCCGGTTTCAAACCCTCAATATTCTAGCCCGAGGTCTAGCATGCTTATCGACTGTGTCCAAATGTATTAATTGGGGTTGGGGACGATTCTGTGGCTAAAAACATTTTTAGCAATTGCAAGTTGGGCTAGAATTCCAACAAATCATTTTCAGGACTACTGTGTCTAGAAAAAGCAGCAATAGATTTCTAAGAAGATGGTATTCTCCACAATGTATGGATGAAGCTCTTAATTTGGCGTTGGGGAAAACCCGAGATGAACAGCCAGCCACAAAAAGATATCAGCCAGGCTCTCTTACTCCCTCTATCAAATGGTAGCATGAAGGCAGAGGATGCGCACTATGCAACAAGATGATGAAGTGTGAACATTTCTGCCACCCACATACAGGAAAACGCTTCCAAATAAATGACATTATTACGTGTTCCAACACCCATGTTATCTACATGATTAAAATGTCCATGCGGGCTCTGCTATGTAGATAAAAACCTCTCGTTCTCTCAAACAGAGAATCAGTGAACATAAAAGCTCAATCAGGAGAAACGACAGGGATGATCCAGTCGCTGTACATTTTAATGACCTGAAGCAGGACATATCCACCTTTTAGATTTTGTGGCGTAGAGAAAGTTAAGAAATCAGACAGGGGAGGTGATATCAATAATACTCTGAGTTAAAGGGAATGTTTTGGGAATTTTCACCCTCCAGACATTATTTCCTAAAGTACTTAATGATGAAATGCCGATGTATGTTATGTTGTAAATTTGAATATTAATTATGCCCCTATTTCAGATTACTCACAAAAGCTCTGACGAAGGCCTTGAGGCCGATACGTAAAGCTCATTAAAGATCAGTGATACGATCAAGAGAAATGTGCGGACTCCTCCTTCGTTCACTTAATCTCCGTTTGGGTATTAATTAGGCAAGAATTAGACAATTAGGGTGTAGAAATGTTATGCTCTTAGGGTAACCTTTTTATTTAACTAGTCAAATCGGTTAAGAATAAATTCTTATTTAGGAGAGCCTACTCCCTCCTCATAAATAGCCCAGTACTGTACTGGCGACCGTCATTTCCCGTCCCAGTCAAAAGTTTGGACACCTACTCATTCCAGGATTTCTGTATTTTTACAATTTTCCACATTGTAGAAATAATAGTGAAGACATCACAACTATGAAATAACACACATGGAATCAGTTAAGAAAAAAATCATATTTACAAGGACAGCGTACTCCTTCCTCTCCAACGGGGATTTGAAACCCGGTCTCCTGCGTGCCCCGCATTCTGTATTACAGATGGCCTGCTCTCCCTTCTGTAAGGAATTAGGCACTTTCACATGTTTACTACAGTATGTATTGTAGACTGCACAGAAATATCTGATTTACAGAAATATTGGAACAAAGTTGTCAAATGAAGACAAACAATTTAGAATCCTCCAATCCTGTAGCCTACTGTCACGTTGTACAGCGCCATATTTTCCATTCCATCCGTTTTTCTCTGAATAGAAACACCATAATATTAAGCCCATATACTGTGTTATTACAAAAAAGGTTTTAATGGTAATGCCAATACAGAATACTATCAAATGCTTCTCAAAGATGCCCTCTGGTGGTCGAACTAGAAATAACTTGAAGTAACAGAAAAAATGGCTGACAGTTAGATAACGTGCCACAGAATGCTGCAGCAGCACGCAGGGTGTACCGCAGTATGGCGCAACTTTTAAAGGAGCCACCACTAAGTTGACTATGCAAACAATTTGGGATTTTCAACACATTCATGTTTCTTGTATAAAAAAAAAGTGATGTTGTCAATCTCTCCTCAACTCTTAGCCAAGAGACTGGCAGCATAGTATTTATATCAGACCCTCTGATTACAATGAAGAGCAAAACGTGTCACTCTGTTCTCGCAGGGTCGGCGTTTCCATTTCATCCCAAAGGTGTTCGTTGAGGTCAGGTCTCTGTGCAGGCCAGTCAAGTTTTTCCTCACCGATCTCGACAAACCGTTTCGTATGGACCTCGCTTGTGCACGGGGGCGTTGTCATGCTGAAACAGGAAAGAGCCTTCCCCAAACTGTTTTCTACTTCCACAAAGTTGGAAGTACAGAATCGTCTTGAATGTGTCATTGCATGGGGCGGCAGGGTAGCCTAGTGGTTAGAGCGTTGGACTAGTAACCGAAAGGTTGCAAGTTCGAATCCCCGAACTGACAAGGTACAAATCTGTCATTCTGCCCCTGAACAGGCAGTTAACCCACTGTTCCCAGGCCGTCATTGAAAATAAGAATTTGTTCTTAACTGACTTGCCTAGTAAAATAAAGGTAAAAAAAAAAAATGCTGTAGTGTTAAGATTCTCTTCAATGAAACTCGCTGAAACCAGAATAACAGCCCGGACCGTTATTCCTCCTCCACCAAACTTTACAGTTGGCACTATGCTTTGGGTCAGGTAGCATTCTCCCTGGCATCCGCCAAACCAAGATTTGTCTGTTGGACTGCCAGATGGTGCAGTGGGATTCATCACACCAGAGAACGTGTTTCCAGAGTCCAATGGTGGCGAGCTTTACACGACCCAGCCGACGCTTGCATTGCGCATGGTGATCTTAGGCTTGTGTGCGGCTGTTCGACCATGGACAACAATTTCATGAAACTCCCGACGATCAGTTCTTGTGCTGACTTTGCTTCCTGGAGGCAGTTTGGAACTCGTGAATGAATGTTGCAGCTGATTTTTACGTGAGTCCGCACTCGTCTGTCCCGCTCTGTGAACGTGTGTGGCCTACCACTTCGCGGCTGAGCCGTTGTTGCTCCTAGGCCTTTGACCAACCGACTCATTTGTCTTATGTAGCAAAATTTGAATTTTTTTTTATTTTACATTGGATAGTAGACTCAGAGCTACAACATGGTATATCATATACTACAGTTGAGGAACAATGGGAAAGTAATTCTGCTTTTCAAAGTAGATAATTATCTTGTAACCTCACTTTTGAGAAAAGGGCCTTTGAATGTTTTGGTATCTACTGAAGAGCTCTCCTGTCTACACCCATACAGCATTGTTCCCACCCACTTAAGCTTTAGCCCCACCCATCTCTTGTGCGGTCATGTGCTAAACAGTGAGTTGTGTAGTATAGTTTAAGACTAAAAGTAGTAGTAGCCTACATTAAGGACATTTTTTTTCAAGAAAACAAAGTGTCCAGATAAAAATATGTTCTACATTTTAGATGACTCTTACCCAGACACACTTGTCTAAATTGATGGGTCATGTGAAATAAGTTTTCCGCTTCACAATAACAGCACTTACAATTGACCGGGGAAGCTCGAGCAGGGCAGACATTTTACAAACCGGTTTGTTGGAAAGGTGGCATCCTATGACGGTGCCACGTTGAATGTCACTGAGCTCTTCATTACGGGCCATTCTCCTGCCAGTGTTTGTCTATGGAGATTGCATGGCTGTGTGCTCGAATTCAGCAACGGTTGTTTTGAAGGAGTGTACACATACTTATTATTATTATTATAAACTGTCTGGTTTGAGCCCTGCATGCTGATTGGCTGAAAGCCATGGTGTATACCACGGATATGACAAAACCATTTTATTTTTACTGCTCTAATTACGTTGGTAACCAGTTTTTTTTTTTACAATAAGGCACCTCTGGTTTGTTTATATGGCCAGTATACCGCGGCTAAGGGCTGCGCAGCGTTGTGTCAGTGCCTAAGAACAGTCCTTAGCCGCGGTATATTGGCCATTATACACACCACCCTCGGGCCTTATTACTTCATTATATTCATGGTTTCGTAGGACCTCTCCGGCGAGGGGCAGTAAAGACCCGGACTCCCAGTCCAGCCTCCGGAGCAGGAAAGAAGGAACGATGCAGAAGATCGGCGACTTCCTCCAGAGGTCCCCAACGTTTTTCGGGAGCAAGGGTAAGAGTTGACACTAACGGAAGCACAGAATGTGCTGGATCCTCAATAGCTAGATTACATCATCAGACCAAAGAGCCAGAAACACAGAAACCACACTGGAGCCAAAGTACCATTTGTACCACAGTCTCTCTATCTGTCCGTCCGCAGTCTCTATCTATCTGTCCATCCACAGTCTCTATCTATCTGTCCATCCACAGTCTATCTGTCTGTCCATCCACAGTCTCTATCTGTCTGTCCATCCACAGTCTCTGTCTGTCCATCCACAGTCTCTGTCTGTCCATCCGCAGTCTCTGTCTGTCCATCCGCAGTCTCTGCCTGTCCATCCGCAGTCTCTGTCCATCCGCAGTCTGTCTCTGTCCATCCGCAGTCTCTATCTGTCTGGCCATCCGCAGTCTCTATCTGTCTGGCCATCCGCAGTCTCTATCTGTCTGGCCATCCGCAGCAGTCTCTATCTGTCTGGCCATCCGCAGTCTCTGTCTGTCTGGCCATCCGCAGTCTCTGTCTGTCTGGCCATCCGCAGTCTCTGTCTGTCTGGCCATCCGCAGAAGTCTCTGTCTGTCTGGCCATCCGCAGAAGTCTCTGTCTGTCTGGCCATCCGCAGAAGTCTCTGTCTGTCTGGCCGTCCGCAGCAGTCTCTGTCTGTCTGGCCGTCCGCAGCAGTCTCTGTCTGTCTGGCCGTCCGCAGCAGTCTCTGTCTGTCTGGCCGTCCGCAGCAGTCTCTGTCTGTCTGGCCGTCCGCAGCAGTCTCTGTCTGTCTGGCCGTCCGCAGCAGTCTCTGCCTGTCTGGCCGCCCGCAGCAGTCTCTGTCTGTCTGGCCGCCCGCAGCAGTCTCTGTCTGTCTGGCCGCCCGCAGCAGTCTCTGGGTCTGTCTGGCCGTCCGCAGCAGTCTCTGTCTGTCTGGCCGCCCGCAGCAGTCTCTGTCTGTCTGGCCGCCCGCAGCAGTCCTGTCTGTCTGGCCGTCCGCAGCAGTCTCTGTCTGTCTGGCCGCCCGCAGCAGTCTCTGTCTGTCTGGCCGTCCGCAGCAGTCTCTGTCTGTCTGGCCGTCCGCAGCAGTCTCTGCCTGTCTGGCCTCCGCAGCAGTCTCTGTCTGTCTGGCCGCCCGCAGCAGTCTCTGTCTGTCTGGCCGTCCGCAGCAGTCTCTGTCTGTCTGGCCGTCCGCAGCAGTCTCTGTCTGTCTGGCCGTCCGCAGCAGTCTCTGTCTGTCTGGCCGCCCGCAGCAGTCTCTGTCTGTCTGGCCGTCCGCAGCAGTCCTGTCTGTCTGGCCGCCCGCAGCAGTCTCTGTCTGTCTGGCCGCAGCAGTCTCTGTCTGTCTGGCCGTCCGCAGCAGTCTCTGTCTGTCTGGCCGTCCGCAGCAGTCTCTGTCTGTCTGGCCGTCCGCAGCAGTCTCTGTCTGTCTGGCCGTCCGCAGTCTCCGTCCGCAGTCTCCGTCCGCAGTCTCTATCTGTCTGTCCGTCCGCAGTGTCCGTCTGTCCGTCCGCAGTCTCCGTCTGTCCGTCCGCAGTCTCCGTCTGTCCGTCCGCAGTCTCCGTCTGTCCGTCCGCAGTCTCCGTCTGTCCGTCCGCAGTCTCCGTCTGTCCGTCCGGGGCAGCCCCGCTCTGTCCGTCCGCAGCCCCGTCCGTCCGCAGTCCCCGCCCGCAGCCCCCGTCTGTCCGCCCGCAGCCCCGCCTGTCCGCCCGCAGTCTCCGTCTGTCCGCCCCGCAGCCCCGCCTGGGTCCGCCCGCAGTCTCCGCCCGCAGCCCCCGTCTGTCCGTGGCCCGTGTCTCCGCCTGTCCGGCCCGCAGCCCTGGCCTGTCTGTCCGCCCGCAGTCTGTCTGCCCGTCCGCAGTCCGTCTGTCTGTCCGTCCGCAGTCTCTGCCCGTCCGTGCCCGCAGCTCTGCCTGTCCGCCCGCAGCCCCGTCTGTCCGGGCCGCCCGCAGCCTCCGCCTGTCTGGCCGCCCGCAGTCTCCGCCTGTCTGGCAGTCCGGCAGTCTCCGTCTGTCTGGCCGTCCCGCAGTCCCTGCCTGTCCGCTCAGTCCCTGCCTGTCCGCCCGCAGTCTCTGCCTGTCCGCCCGCAGTCTCTGTCTGTCCGTCCGCAGTCTCTGTCTGTCCGTCCGCAGTCTCTGCCTGTCCGGCCCGCAGTTCTGCCTGTCCGCCCGCAGCTCCTGTCTGTCCGCCCGCAGCCCTTCTGCCTGTCCGGGCCCGCAGTCTCTGTCTGTCTGGGCCGCCCGCAGTCTCTGCCTGTCTGGGCTGCCCGCAGCCCTGTCTGTCTGGCCGTCCGCAGCTCTGTCGGGCCGGCCCGCAGTCTGTGCGTCTGTCTGGGCTGCCCGACAGCCCCCCCTGTCTGGCCGCCCGCAGCCCCGTCTGTCTGTCCGTCCGCAGCCCCTGCCCGGGCCGCCCGCAGTCTGTCTGTCCGCCCCCGCAGCCTTGCCCGTCCGGCCCGCAGTCTCTGTCGTCCGCCCGCAGTCTCTGTCTGTCCGTCCGCAGTCTCTGTCTGTCCGTCCGCAGTCTCTGTCTGTCCGTCCGCAGTCTCTGTCTGTCCGTCCGCAGTCTCTGTCTGTCCGTCCGCAGTCTCTGTCTGTCCGTCCGCAGTCTCTGTCTGTCCGTCCGCAGTCTCTGTCTGTCCGTCCGCAGTCCTGCCTGTCCGTCCGCAGTCTCTGCCCGTCCGTCCGCAGTCTCCTGTCTGGCCGCCCGCAGTCTCTGCTCCGGGCCGTCCGCAGTCTCTGTCTGTCCGCCCGCAGTCTCTGGCTCCGGGCTCGCCCGCAGTCCTGTCTGTCTGGCCGTCCGCAGTCTCTGTCTGTCTGGCCGTCCGCAGTCTCTGTCTGTCTGGCCGTCCGCAGTCTCTGTCTGTCTGGCCGTCCGCAGTCTGCGTCTGTCTGGCCGTCCGCAGTCTGCGTCTGTCTGGCCGTCCGACAGTCTCCGTCTGTCTGGCCGTCCGCAGTCTCCGTCTGTCTGTCCGTCCGCAGTCTCCGTCTGTCTGTCCGTCCGCAGTCTGTCTGTCCGTCCGCAGTCTGTCTGTCCGTCCGCAGTCTGTCTGGGCCGCCCGCAGTCTGCTCCGCCGCCCGCAGTCTGCTCTGGCCGTCCGCAGTCTGTCTGGCCGTCCGCAGCCTGTCTGGCCGCCCGCAGCCTGTCTGGCCGTCCGCAGTCTGTCTGGCCGTCCGCAGTCTGTCTGGCCGTCCGCAGTCTGTCTGGCCGTCCGCAGTCTGTCTGGCCGTCCGCAGTCTGTCTGGCCGTCCGCAGTCTGTCTGGCCGTCCGCAGTCTGTCTGGCCGTCCGCATCCTGTCTGGCCGCCCGCAGCCTGTCTGGCCGTCCCAGTGTCCGTCTGTCTGTCCGTCCGCAGTGTCCGCCTGTCTGTCCGCCCGCAGTGTCCGTCTGTCTGTCCGTCCGCAGTGTCCGTCTGTCTGTCCGTCCGCAGTGTCCGTCTGTCTGTCCGTCCGCAGTGTCCGTCTGTCTGTCCGTCCGCAGTGTCCGTCTGTCTGTCCGTCCGCAGTGTCCGTCTGTCTGTCCGTCCGCAGTGTCCTGTCTGTCCGTCCGCAGTCTCTCTCTGTCTGTCCGTCCGCAGTCTCTCTCTGTCTGTCCGTCCGCAGTCTCTATCTGTCTGTCCGTCCGCAGTCTCTGTCTGTCTGTCCGTCCGCAGTCTCTGTCTGTCTGGCCTCGCCTGGCCCCAGAGCTCTTTGTGCTTTTACCTACTCCATAGTCCTTGTCAAGCATGGCAATCCCATAATAAGCTTTGCAATAGAAGGGAAACAGACTGGAATCCCAGGCGTATTGTTTTTGGCCCACAGTAATGGCTTTCTCTGGCTTGACCCTTTTCGTGGCCTATGCTGCTCAGCTTTTTTAAAAAAGCCCTTACGTCCCTCTTTCTCTTTGCAGCTAAAAAGATAATGGGATTGGTGAGTGGGAAATCCCCAGAGACGGAGGAGGGCGGGGCCCCCTCCATGAACGTCAGGCCCAAGAAGTCCAAGAGGAAGCTTTACAGACCAGAGATCTCCTCTCCCGTGGACTTCCCCTCCCACCCGGTGAGAACCCACCTCCAGCTGCCATCCGTATGATTGGGCTTGGGCGACATGGCCACAACATAATAGCACAATGTTTATCATTTTAATATAATATAAAAAAAAAAAAAATCTGAATACTATACTTTTTTTTTTTTACACAAATGTTTTATCGGTAGTGCAGGACGTTAGGATGGCTACAAATGTATTCTAAGTGGTTTTAATAGGCTTTGTCTATTCTGATTGTTTATACTCAACCAAAACTTGACAGAGAAGTAGTCCAATTTGTTTAACTTTTCATTTATGTACCACTGGATCAACAAATCGTTGTCGAAGATATTGTAATAAATCCCCAGCTGGATGTGTATCCATCCATACGATATGTGGCTGCTCCAAACCTGGGCCAACACTGATTTATTGGGACAGTAGGGCTTCCTGTTTTAGAGTTATTCACCACCCAGGTTGCTTGATCAAAGTATTTCATTTTGGTTATGTTTTATCCCAGTGTAGCAGGTGTGTGACCACATAGGAAGGTACCGACAACCCAATCAGTTCAGGTCTGATGCTGGGCAGCCTTGCTCTATGGGTAATGATTCCCATTTATAATGTGGGTGTCATGCAAGACATACGTGTTGATTATTTAAAAAATAACTTCAGTTGTAAATAATGTAATGAAACAGGCAGGGAGCAGGTCTCGACCTTCTAGTCCGAAGTCCAGCGCGCTATCGACTGTGCGTAAAAGCTCGCGGGACGCCCAAAAATGATGCACAATTTTTGTACAACGTGCCGGTTTCGTATGAAATGTTAATCGATCGTTCATTCACTGCTCAAGAATGTAGTGAAGAACGGGTCAATTCAAGAGGGTCAACGTCGAAACCTAGTTTTTAAAATGTGCCCTGTGTCATTATGAGTCGCATTCAATTAATCATTTCGATTGTTCTCTGCAATATTACAACTTTAACACACTTTTGTAGTTGACCGTGTTGATGAAATAAGAACGTTAATTTGTAGTTTAGACTGCGCTGCTCTTGGCGGTCTCTCTTCCTTATCTCGGCGTTAGGAGGTGGGTAACATTATTAGGGGGCAGTTCTGCGCTTTGGACCAATCAAAATCAGCTTGATTACCCTGGCTTGGGTGATCCGTGGCTTTTTGTTTCTCTATCCCCGGTCAATCGATGTTGAGGGGCCGTTACCATGGCGATTCACAATGGAAAATAGGAACTCATTATTATTATTTATTTTTTTCGGGGAGTGTGTGTATATATTGAATTTTAGTCTGTTTTAACTTTTGTTAATTAATGTATACCCAGTATATAAGCTCCATTTAGATTGTTGTATTCTGGGGATATTATTATTAAGGGAAAAGCCCGTATCTCACACTAACCTGCAGCCACTAGCTAGCTTGTCCGTGGGCGTTGGACATTAGCGCCGTTCTGCCCACTGAGCAGTGACAGATCTGTTGAGCAGCGACCACTTTCTGACCATGATGACGTTCTCGTCCCTTTAATCATGCTAAATTCTGAGTAAATCGTCTTAACTTTTGAAATATATGTGTGTGTGTGTGTGTGCTGCTCAAAAAAATAAAGGGAACACTTAAACAACACAATGTAACTCCAAGTCAATCACACTTCTGTGAAATCAAACTGTCCACTTAGGAAGCAACACTGATTGACAATAAATTTCACATGCTGTTGTGCAAATGAAATAGACAACAGGGGGAAATTATAGGCAATTAGCAAGCCCCCCCAATAAAGGAGTGGTTCTGCAGGTGGGGACCACAGACCACTTCTCAGTTCCTATGCTTCCTGGCTGATGTTTTGGTCACTTTTGAATGCTGGCGGTGGTTTCACTCTAGTGGTAGCATGAGACGGAGTCTACAACCCACACAAGTGGCTCAGGTAGTGCAGCTCATCCAGGATGGCACATCAATGCGAGCTGTGGCAAGAAGGTTTGCTGTGTCTGTCAGCGTAGTGTCCAGAGCATGGAGGCGCTACCAGGAGACAGGCCAGTACATCAGGAGACGTGGAGGAGGCCGTAGGAGGGCAACAACCCAGCAGCAGGACCACTACCTCCACCTTTGTGCAAGGAGGAGCACTGCCAGAGCCCTGCAAAATTACCTCCAGCAGGCCACAAATGTGCATGTGTCTGCTCAAACGGTCAGAAACAGACTCTATGAGGGCCCGACGTCCACAGGTGGGGGTTGTGCTTACAGCCCAACACCGTGCAGGATGTTTGGCATTTGCCAGAGAACACCAAGATTGGCAAATTGGCAAATGCTCTTCACAGATGAAAGCAGGTTCACACTGAGCACGTGACAGAGTCTGGAGACGCCGTGGAGAACGCTCTGCTGCCTGCAACATCCTCCAGCATGACTGTTTTAGCGGTGGGTCAGTCATGGTGTGGGGTGACATTTCTTTCGGGGGGCACAGTTTTGGGGGGCACAGTCCTCCATGTGCTCGCCAGAGGTAGCCTGACTGCCATTAGGTACCGAGATGAGATCCTCAGACCCCTTGTGAGACCATATGCTGGTGCGGTTGGCCCTAGGTTCCTCCTAATGCTAGACTTCATGTGGCTGGAGCGTGTCAGCAGTTCCTGCAAGAGTAAGGCATTGATGCTATGGACTGGTCCGCCCGTTCCCCAGACCTGAATCCAATTGCGCACATTTACATTTACATTTAAGTCATTTAGCAGACGCTCTTATCCAGAGCGACTTACAAATTGGTGAATTCACCTTCTGACATCAGTGGAACAGCCACTTTACAATAGTGCATCTAAATCATTTAAGGGGGGTGAGAAGGATTGCTTTATCCTATCCTAGGTATTCCTTGAAGAGGTGGGGTTTCAGGTGTCTCCGGAAGGTGGTGATTGACTCCGCTGTCCTGGCGTCGTGAGGGAGTTTGTTCCACCATTGGGGGCCAGAGCAGCGAACAGTTTTGACTGGGCTGAGCGGGAACTGTACTTCCTCAGTGGTAGGGAGGCGAGCAGGCCAGAGGTGGATGAACGCAGTGCCCTTGTTTGGGTGTAGGGCCTGATCAGAGCCTGAGGTATTGCGGTGCCGTTCCTCACAGCCCGTAGGCAAGCACCATGGTCTTGTAGCGGATGCGAGCTTCAACTGGAAGCCAGTGGAGAGAGCGGAGGAGCGGGGTGACGTGGAGAGAACTTGGGAAGGTTGAACACCAGACGGGCTGCGTTCTGGATGAGTTGTAGGGGTTTAATGGCACAAGCAGGGAGCCCAGCCAACAGCGAGCTGCAGTAATCCAGACGGAGATGACAAGTGCCTGGATTAGGACCTGCGCCGCTTCCTGTGTGAGGCAGGGGCGTACCTGCGGATGTTGTAGAGCATGAACCTACAGGAACGGGCCACCGCCTTGATGTTTGTTGAGAACGACAGGGTGTTGTCCAGGATCACGCCAAGGTTCTTAGCGCTCTGGGAGGAGGAAACAGTGGAGTTGTCAACCGTGATGGCGAGATCATGGAACGGGCAGTCCTTCCCCGGGAGGAAGAGCAGCTCCGTCTTGCCGAGGTTCAGCTTGAGGTGGTGATCCGTCATCCACACTGATATGTCTGCCAGACATGCAGAGATGCGATTCGCCACCTGGTCATCAGAAGGGGGAAAGGAGAAGATTAATTGTGTGTCGTCTGCATAGCAATGATAGGAGAGACCATGTGAGGTTATGACAGAGCCAAGTGACTTGGTGTATAGCGAGAATAGGAGAGGGCCTAGAACAGAGCCCTGGGGGGACACCAGTGGTGAGAGAGCGGGCGAGGAGACAGATTCTCGCCACGCCACCTGGTAGGAGCGACCTGTCAGGTAGGACGAACCAAGCGTGGGCCGCGCCGGGAGATGCCCAACTCGGAGAGGGTGGAGAGGAGGATCTGATGGTTCACAGTATCGAAGGCAGCCGATAGGTCTAGAAGGATGAGAGCAGAGGAGAGAGAGTTAGCTTTAGCAGTGCGGAGCGCCTCCGTGATACAGAGAAGAGCAGTCTCAGTTGAATGACTAGTCTTGAAACCTGACTGATTTGGATCAAGAAGGTCATTCTGAGAGAGATAGCGGGAGAGCTGGCCAAGGACGGCACGTTCAAGAGTTTTGGAGAGGAAAGAAAGAAAGAAAGGATACTGGTCTGTAGTTGTTGACATCGGAGGGATCGAGTGTAGGTTTTTTCAGAAGGGGTGCAACTCTCGCTCTCTTGAAGACGGAAGGGACGTAGCCAGCGGTCAGGGATGAGTTGATGAGCGAGGTGAGGTAAGGGAGAAGGTCTCCGGAAATGGTCTGGAGAAGAGAGGAGGGGATAGGGTCAAGCGGGCAGGTTGTTGGGCGGCTGGCCGTCACAAGAAGCGAGATTTCATCTGGAGAGAGGGGAGAAAGAGGTCAGAGCACAGGGTAGGGCAGGGTAGGGCAGTGTGAGCAGAACCAGCGGTGTCGTTTGACTTAGCAAACGAGGATCGGATGTCGTCGACCTTCTTTTCAAAATGGTTGACGAAGTCATCTGCAGAGAGGGAGGGGGGGGGGGACATCATGTCTTGCTCCATCCACCAACGCCACGTTGCACCACAGACTGTCCAGGAGTTGGCGGATGCTTTAGTCCAGGTCTGGGATGAGATCCCTCAGGAGACCATCCGCCACCTCATCAGGAGCATGCCGAGGCGTTGTAGGGAGGTCATACAGGCACGTGGAGGCCACACACACTACTGAGCCTCATTTTGACTTGTTTTAAGGACATTACATCAAAGTTGGATCAGCCTGTAGTGTGGTTTTCCACTTTAATTTTGAGTGGGACTCCAAATCCAGACCTCCATGGGTTGATCAATTTGATTTCCATTGATCATTTTTGTGATTTTTGTTGTAACCCTAACCCTAACCCATTCAACTATGTAAAGAAAAAAGTATTTAATAAGAATATTTCATTCATTCAGATCTAGGATGTGTTATTTTAGTGTTCCCTTTATTTTTTTGAGCTGTGTGTGTGTGTGAGTGTGTGTGTGTGTGTATGTATGCGTCATTCTCAACTTTTGGCCACGACTGTGTATATAGATAAATAGATGTGTGTTTTGGATTATTGTTTTTCTGATGCATTTCTCTATTGAATGAACATATTGTCATAACCTTATTGAATTACATAATTTTTATCGTTATATATTACATCCTTCAAAAAATACCACACACACACACACACACACACACACACACTGTAATTGTTATGTCAGATATGTGTAAGTGCTTAAGATGCCGTCCATTCTCCTGAACTGTTGACCTCTTGTCTCAGATCATCAGTGGAAGTCCAGACGAGAGAGAGGGGGACCATCTCATCATCAAGAGAAAACTCCGGACGAGGACGGCTAAATGAGTTCTCTGTTCCACAGCGGGGATGTCATCCATGCTGCTCTTGTGGTAACAGGGAAACAAAATCATCGATTTTGTTGGTGTAATGAAGGATATGTTGAGTTAAAAAACAACTTAATATCGGTTAGGTAGTTATCCAGTTTTTGTTTTCATATAGCCTTCATTTATCACTTTAATTTATATTTTATTTCTATATATTTTATGTTGCACATAGTGGGATTATTTCTTTAATTTGTGTGATTTAACACTATCATTTATGGACCCGGTATGTTTTATTCTCAGTCCAGAACATTTTGGTAATGTACTCCTCTGAAGATGTACACGTCAACGATATTCATGTCAAAATAAACACCAGATGGTTTTTGTTGTTGTGCATAATGAATGTCTTACTGAGGACAACCACTACGGATTCCTATTTTGTTGGTGAACATGTTGATTAATGCCATGGTGTAACACAGAGCCCCTGTTTCCATCTGCGTCCTGTCTGGGCTCAGACAGAACATCATTACCAACTGCTTTTTAGGTTTCACGCTGTAAACATTTTAATTACTCAATTTAATCTAAATACACTAAATGTTTATCCCAGAATCTACCATTTTTGATTTAACCGAACCCGTTGACTGCTATTTATATATATATATAATACTGTACTGCTAACATATCCACTGTGACTTAATAAAAAAAACACTACTATTCCTCCAAATTATTCCAATGTCTTGAGGATAACTTCAGTAACAAACGATATTCTAACCACGTCATCAAGTATTGTCACCATCTGTATTTATACTCTGAAATCACCACAGCAGTCACTGCATTGCCTTTTCACTTACTCCTAGAATATGAGGGGGGGGGGGGCTTGTGACACCCAGAGCTCTGTTCTGGAACGGACATCACCTTTTATGGCCGTTTAATAAGCAGGGACTAGGTGTTCTTATGCTTTTTACTTTCTCTGTAAATGTTTTTTTGTGTGTGTGTGTGTGTGTGGAAGTGATATAAGGAGCCAGACAATCATGGTCTTCACTGTGTTTTTTTTTTGTTTAATGATGAAGATAGTCATCTGGCAGAATTCTGGGTTTGTCAGTTGGCATCGGCTCAGAACTAGAGATATAGTCCTCAGTCAGCAAGTGATGCATCACAGCACAGGCGGACTACTATCTTAACCGGTAGATTCTCTGAGTGCTTCGGTGACCCAGGAGAGGAGGACAGGCGTGTAAAGGGATAGTTCACCCAAATTTACATTTTGGCATCCTTACCCTTTTAAATCCAAAGGCCTCATTAGGAAGCGACACAATGGTGCGTACACCACTGTAAAGATAAGACCGACAAGCTACACCACTGTAAAGATAAGACCGACAAGCTACACCACTGTAAAGATAAGACCGACAAGCTACACCACTGTAAAGATAAGACCGACAAGCTACACCACTGTAAAGATAAGACCGACAAGCTACACCACTGTAAAGATAAGACCGATGCCACACCACTGTAAAGATAAGACCGGCAAGCTACACCACTGTAAAGATAAGACCGGCAAGCTACACCACTGTAAAGCTAAGACCGACAAGCTACACCA
>NW_027012073.1:0-20926 GCF_036934945.1 Oncorhynchus masou masou
GACACATGGGGAGTGGGAAGGTAAAGGACACATGGGGAGTGGGAAGGTAAAGGGACACATGGGGAGTGGGAAGGTAAAGGACACATGGGGAGTGGGAAGGTAAAGGACACATGGGGAGTGGGAAGGTAAAGGACACATGGGGAGTGGGAAGGTAAAGGACACATGGGGAGTGGGAAGGTAAAGGACACATGGGGAGTGGGAAGGTAAAGGACACATGGGGAGTGGGAAGGTAAAGGACACATGGGGAGTGGGAAGGTAAAGGACACATGGGGAGTGGGAAGGTAAAGGACACATGGGGAGTGGGAAGGTAAAGGACACATGGGGAGTGGGAAGGTAAAGGACACATGGGGAGTGGGAAGGTAAAGGACACATGGGGAGTGGGAAGGTAAAGGGAACATGGGGAGTGGGAAGGTAAAGGACACATGGGGAGTGGGAAGGTAAAGGACACATGGGGAGTGGGAAGGTAAAGGACACATGGGGAGTGGGAAGGTAAAGGACACATGGGGAGTGGGAAGGTAAAGGACACATGGGGAGTGGGAAGGTAAAGGACACATGGGGAGTGGGAAGGTAAAGGACACATGGGGAGTGGGAAGGTAAAGGACACATGGGGAGTGGGAAGGTAAAGGACACATGGGGAGTGGGAAGGTAAAGGACACATGGGGAGTGGGAAGGTAAAGGACACATGGGGAGTGGGAAGGTAAAGGACACATGGAGGAGAGTGGGAAAGGTAAAGGACACATTGGGATTGGGAAGGTAAAGGAAACATGTGGAGTGGGAAGGTAAAGGACACATGGGGAGTGGGAAGGTAAAGGACACATGGGGAGTGGGAAGGTAAAGGACACATGGGGAGTGGGAAGGTAAAGGACACATGGGGAGTGGGAAGGTAAAGGACACATGGGGAGTGGGAAGGTAAAGGACACATGGGGATTGGGAAGGTAAAAAAAACATGTGGAGTGGGAAGGTAAAGGACACATGGGGAGTGGGAAGGTAAAGGACACATGGGGAGTGGGAAGGTAAAGGGAACATGGGGAGTGGGAAGGTAAAGGACACATGGGGAGTGGGAAGGTAAAGGACACATGGGGAGTGGGAAGGTAAAGGACACATGGGGAGTGGGAAGGTAAAGGACACATGGGGAGTGGGAAGGTAAAGGACACGTGGGGAGTGGTAAGGTAATAGACGCATGGGGAGTGGGAAGGTAAAGGACACATTGTGATTGGGAAGGTAAAGGAAACATGTGGAGTGGGAAGGTAAAGGACACATGGGGAGTGGGAAGGTAAAGGACACATGGGGAGTGGGAAGGTAAAGGACACATGGGGAGTGGGAAGGTAAAGGACACATGGGGAGTGGGAAGGTAAAGGACACATGGGGAGTGGGAAGGTAAAGGACACATGGGGAGTGGGAAGGTAAAGGACACATGGGGATTGGGAAGGTAAAAAAAACATGTGGAGTGGGAAGGTAAAGGACACATGGGGAGTGGGAAGGTAAAGGACACATGGGGAGTGGGAAGGTAAAGGGAACATGGGGAGTGGGAAGGTAAAGGACACATGGGGAGTGGGAAGGTAAAGGACACATGGGGAGTGGGAAGGTAAAGTACACATGGGGAGTGGGAAGGTAAAGGACACATGGGGAGTGGGAAGGTAAAGGACACATGGGGAGTGGGAAGGTAAAGGACACATGGGGAGTGGGAAGGTAAAGGGAACATGGGGAGTGGGAAGGTAAAGGACACATGGGGAGTGGGAAGGTAAAGGACACATGGGGAGTGGGAAGGTAAAGGACACATGGGGAGTGGGAAGGTAAAGGACACATGGGGAGTGGGAAGGTAAAGGACACATGGGGAGTGGGAAGGTAAAGGACACATGGGGAGTGGGAAGGTAAAGGACACATGGGGAGTGGGAAGGTAAAGGACACATGGGGAGTGGGAAGGTAAAGGGAACATGGGGAGTGGGAAGGTAAAGGACACATGGGGAGTGGGAAGGTAAAGGACACATGGGGAGTGGGAAGGTAATGGACACATGGGGAGTTGGAAGGTAAAGGACACATGGGGAGTGGGAAGGTAAAGGACACATGGGGAGTGGGAAGGTAAAGGACACATGGGGATTGGGAAGGTAAAGGAAACATGTGGAGTGGGAAGGTAAAGGACACATGGGGAGTGGGAAGGTAAAGGGCACATGGGGAGTGGGAAGGTAAAGGACACATGGGGAGTGGGAAGGTAAAGGGCACATGGGGAGTGGGAAGGTAAAGGACACATGGGGAGTGGGAAGGTAAATGACACATGGGGAGTGGGAAGGTAAAGGACACATGGGGAGTGGGAAGGTAAATGACACATGGGGAGTGGGAAGGTAAAGGACACATGGGGAGTGGGAAGGTAAAGGACACATGTGGAGTGGGAAGGTAAAGGACACATGGGGAGTGGGAAGGTAAAGGACACATGGGGAGTGGGAAGGTAAAGGACACATGGGGAGTGGGAAGGTAAAGGACACATGGGGAGTGGTAAGGTAATAGACGCATGGGGAGTGGGAAGGTAAAGGAAACATGTGGAGTGGGAAGGTAAAGGGAACATGGGGAGTGGGAAGGTAAAGGACACATGGGGAGTGGGAATGTTAAATGACACATGGGGAGTGGGAAGGTAAAGGACACATGGGGAGTGGGACGGTAAAGGACACATGGGGAGTGGGAAGGTAAAGGACACATGGGGAGTGGGAAGGTAAAGGACACATGGGGAGTGGGAAGGTAAAGGACACATGGGGAGTGGGAAGGTAAAGGACACATGGGGAGTGGGAAGGTAAAGGACACATGGGGAGTGGGAAGGTAAAGGACACATGGGGAGTGGGAAGGTAAAGGACACATGGGGAGTGGGAAGGTAAAGGACACATGGGGAGTGGGAAGGTAAAGGACACATGGGGAGTGGGAAGGTAAAGGACACATGGGGAGTGGGAAGGTAAAGGACACATGGGGAGTGGTAAGGTAAAGGACACATGGGGAGTGGGAAGGTAAAGGACACATAGGGAGTGGGAAGGTAAAGGACACATGGGGAGTGTGAAGGTAAAGGACACATGGGGAGTGGGAAGGTAAAGGACACGTGGGGAGTGGTAAGGTAATAGACGCATGGGGAGTTGGAAGGTAAAGGACACATTGTGATTGAGAAGGTAAAGGAAACATGTGGAGTGGGAAGGTAAAGGGAACATGGGGGAGTTGGAAGGTAAGGACACATGGGGAGTGGGAAGGTAAATGAAACATGGAAGGTAAAGGACACATGGGGAGAAGGTAAAGGACACATGGGGAGTGGGAAGGTAAAGGACACATGGGGAGTGGGAAGGTAAAGGACACATGGGAGTGGGAAGGTAAAGGAAACATGGGGATGACACATGGGGAGTGGGAAGGTAAAGGAAACATGGGGAGTGGGAAGTTAAAGGACACATGGGGAGTGGGAAGGTAAAGGACACATGGGGAGTGGGGGAAGGTGGGGAAAGGACACATGGGGAGTTGGAAGGTAAAGGACACATGGGGAAACATGTGGGAAGGTAAAGGACACATGGGAGGGGAAGGTAAAGGACACATGGGGAGTGGGAAGGTAAAGGACACATGGGGAGTGGGAAGGTAAAGGACACATGGGGAGTGGGAAGGTAAAGGACACATGGGGATTGGGAAGGTAAAAAAAACATGTGGAGTGGGAAGGTAATGGACACATGGGGAGTGGGAAGGTAAAGGAACATGGGGAGTGGGAAGGTAAAGGACACATGGGGAGTGGGAAGGTAAAGGACACATGGGGAGTGGGAAGGTAAAGGACACATGGGGAGTGGGAAGGTAAAGGACACATGGGGAGTGGGAAGGTAAAGGACACATGGGGAGTGGGAAGGTAAAGGACACAGTGGGAAGGTAAAGGGAACATGGGAAGGTAAAGGAACATGGGGAGTGGGAAGGTAAAGGACACATGGGGGGGAGGTAAAGGACACATGGGGTGAGTGGGAAGGTAAATGACACATGGGGAGGGGGAGGTAAAGGACACATGGGGAGTGGGAAGGTAAAGGACAATGGGGAGTGGGACAATGGAACATGGGGAGTGGGAAGGTAAAGGAACATGGGGAGTGGGAAGGTAAAGGACACATGGGGAGTGGGAAGGTAAAGTACATGGGGAGTGGGAAGGTAAAGGGAACATGGGGAGTGGGAATGTAAAGGGAACATGGGAAATGGGAAGGTAAAGGACACATGTGGAGTGGGAAGGTAAAGGACACATGGGGAGTGGGAAGGTAAAGGGAACATGGGGAGTGGGAAGGTAAAGGGAACATGGGGAGTGGGAAGGTAAAGGACACATGGGGAGTGGGAAGGTAAAGGACACATGGGAGTGGGAAGGTAAAGGACACATGGGGAGTGGGAAGGTGAGAACATGGGGAGTGGGAACATGGGGAGTGGGAAGGTAAAGGACACATGGGGGGGGGTAAAGGACACATGGGGAGTGGGAAGGTAAAGGGAACATGGGGAGTGGGAAGGTAAAAGACACATGGGGGAGTGGGAAGGTAAAGGACACATGGGGAGTGGGAAGGTAAAGGACACATGGGGATGGGGGAGTGGGAGTGGGAAGTAAAGGACACATGGGGAGTGGGAAGGTAAAGGACACATGGGGAGTGGGAAGGTAAAGGACACATGGGGAGTGGGAAGGTAAAGGGAACATGGGGAGTGGGAAGGTAAAGGACACATGGGGAGTGGGAAGGTAAAGGACACATGGGAGTGGGAAGGTAAAGGACACATGGGAGGGAAGGTAAAGGACACATGGGGAGTAAAGGACGATGGGGAAAGGTAAAGGGACACATGGGGAGTGGGAAGGTAAAGGACACATGGGAGTGGGGAAGGTAAAGGAACATGGGGAGTGAGAAGGTAAAGGACACAGATAGACCACTCCCATTATCAACACCTCCTGGACAAATGTTTGTGTTTTGTACTGTCGTGCTGAGCAGGAGCGCATCCGGACGTGCTAGTGACACGTCAACGTCACAGCTCTATCGCCTCTACCGATCATTGTCGCAGACATGTGACCGTACCAGTCAAGAGGTGAGCTGTCCAACCGAAGACCAGCCATTGTTTTATGTTAAGTCCCTTCTCTCAGCCCCAGCTGTCTGAATAGGGCTGACAAATTAGATGTTCCTCTCTCTCCTCTCTTCTCTTTCAACTTTTTATTTTTCTGTGACCTTTGTCTATAGCTAACCAAAGGAAAGAGAGAGAAATAATGAATGTTGATGGAATATATGAATATAGATTAGGTGTAGGTAGGTGTAGATTTGAATTTGAATAGGTGTAGATTGGAAGTTTTGGTCAGAGTGATTAGTTCCTGCTGTTATTGTCGTGGCCAGACTGATTAGTTCCTGCTGTTCATGTTGTGGTCAGACTGATTAGTTCCTGTTGTGTCACGTTCATCATAATGATTGGACCAAGATGCATCGTGGTATGTTTCCATCACTTTTATTTGGAAAAGAAACTTAAAAAATAAAAACAATAAAGTGAATAAACGAAACATGAAGCTAATATAATGCTCACTGGCAACTATACCTTGACAAAGATCCCACAAAGCACAATGGGAAAATGGCTACCTAAATATGATCCCCAATCAGAGACAATGATAAAGAGCTGCCTCTGATTGGGAACCATACTAGGCCAACATAGAAATATAATTCACCTAGATAATGCACCATTAAATCACAACCCGACCCTAACCAACATAGAGAATAAAGCTCTCTCTATGGTCAGGGCGTGACATATTTGTGGTCAGAATGATTAGATCCTGCTGTTAATGTTGTGGTCAGAATGATCTAATGTTGTGGTCAGTGAGTTCCTGCTGTTAATGTTGTGGTCAGAATGATTAGATCCTGCTGCTAATGTTGTGGTCAGACTGATTAGATCCTGCTGCTAATGTTGTGGTCATGATTAGAACCTGCTGATGTCGTGGTCAGACTGATTAGAACCTGCTGTTAATGTTGTGGTCAGAATGATTAGTTCCTGCTGCTAATGTCGTGGTCAGACTGATTAGAACCTGCTGTTAATGTTGTGGTCAGACTGATTAGAACCTGCTGTTAATGTTGTGGTCAGTCAGACTGATTAGTTTGTGCTGTTAATGTTGTGGTCAGAATGATTAGTTTTGTGCTGTTAATGTTGTGGTCACACTGATTCGTTCCGGCTGTTAATGTTGTGTTCACACTCTGATTCGTTCCGGCTGTTAATTTTGTGGTCAAACTGATTACTTCCTGCTGTTAATGTTGTGGTCAGAATGATTAGTTTGTGCTGTTAATGTTGTGGTCACACTGATTCGTCCGGCTGTTAATGTTGTGGTCACACTGATTCGTTCCGGCTTCTGTTAATTTTGTGGTCAGACTGATTCCTTCCTGCTGTTAATGTTGTGGTCAGACTGATTAGTTTGTGCTGTTAAGTTTGTGCTGTTAATGTTGTGGTCAGAATGATTAGTTTGTGCTGTTAATGTTTGTTTTCGGCAGACAGATTAGAACCTGCTGTTAATGTCGTGGTCAGACTGATTAGTTCCTGCTGCTAATCCTTTGGTCAGACAGATTAGAACATGCTGTTAATGTTATGGTTAGACTGATTAGTTCCTGCTGTTAATGTTGTGGTCCCAAAGGGTGAGCTGTGCAAAATGGTCTGAACCTATGGGGAGCCTTTAACCCTGTAAACCTGCTCTTAAGGTCAACGTGCCCAGTGAACCAGGAAATGTCTACAGTTGAGATAGGAAGGGTCATGAATGGATACCAACCAGTCATACTGATAGGTCAGAGGTCAATAAAAGGGTATGACCATTTCGTGCCTTCTTGTGCCACATCCCTTGGGAGAACTTCTTTTTGGATGCATTCTTTACAAATGCTTACAGAAAGTCTGTTCAAGCTTTTCGGGGAGATTGAAGATCACAGATTATTTATATAAAGCATTAGCCAAAAAGAAGACCAGCTTTTGACAATATTTGTATACTTTTGATCCTACACTATAACATCATCTTTCCTTCTCCTCTCTCTCCTCTAGGACCAGGATGGATCCTCTCCACTACAGGATGTTAGAAGAACACAAGACAGTGCTTCAGACTGTAGGTAATGGCTTCTCAATTTCCCTGGAAGGAAAATGTAAAAACTGTAGCTAATCACTGGACTGATTTCTGTGTTGGAACGACAAGCCTTGTCTCCTGTGTAAGAGAAAGAGGGAGAATGAATGATGAAAGTCACCGGTAGAGGACAAGTATGTTCCTGAAATACTTGACAAAGAAAATGGAAAGAAGTCTCTGTCCTTTTAGAGGAGCCCACTGTATTTGAATTGACATTGATGATGATGACTTGTATTTGTGTGGAAATTATTTCTGTGTCATAGCAAAGAGTATAATTTATTATTTTCATATTTGACAAACATCACAGTCCAATATACTATAATACTTCACTATACACACACACACATCATCATACACAACAACACGAGAACCCGTTCAACCAGAAAATATATCAAAATGCACGTGTGCACCTCTCTCCAACACAGTGATCAAAGACAGTCCACCACTGAGGGAATGAGAGTACAGGATGATTTAAAAGAAGGAGCTCATTTGCTTAATTCACCCCTCGGTTAACCTGTATTCCAAATATGACATCATTCCCAGGTTTTGGGTTTTGTGGGTCAGTATCAGGTGGAATACACAATTCAGGGAGTATGGGAGATACATACAGATGTAGGATCTTAATTTGACTAGTTTCTCACAGCCAGACTCAATCATGGACATTCTTACTGACAGTTGTGGTTGCGTTGTGTGATCAAATTAAATCAAAACCAATTTTATTTGTCACATGCGCCTAAATACAACAGGTAGACCTTACAGTGAAATTCTACTTACAAGCCCTTAACCAACAATGCAGCTCTAAGAAAATACCCCCCTAAAAGTAAGAGATAAGAATAACAGATAATTAAAAGAGTAGCAGTAAATAACAATAGTGGGGCTATGTACAGGGAGGTACCGGTACAGAGTCTATGTGCGGGGGCACCGGAGACAAGTTAATTGAGGTAATATGTACATGTATGTAGAGTTATTAAAGTGATTATGCATAGATAATAACAGAGTAGCAGCAGCGTAGAAGGGGCAATGCAAGTAGTCTGGGTAGCCATTTGATTAGCTGTTCAGCAGTCTTAAGGTTTGGTGGTTGCAGCTGTTTAGGAAGCCTCTAAGACCTAGACTCTGGTAGCGCTTGCAGCTGTAGCAGAGAACAGTCTATGACTTGGGTGGCTTTGACAATTCTAGGGCCTTCCTCTGACACCGCCTGGTATAGAGGTCCTGGATGGCTGGAATCTTGGCCCCGGTGATGTACTGGGCAGTACGCATTTCCTCTGCTCAGTGCCTTGCGGTCGGAGGCCAAGCAGTTGCCATTCCTGAAAATGATGCGGCTAGTCAGGATGCGCTCGATGGTGCAGCTGTAGAACCTTTTGAGGATCTGAGGACCCATGCCAAATGTTTTCAGTCTCTCTAGGGAGAAAAGGTTTTGTCGTGCCTTCTTCACAACTGTCTTGGTGTACTTGGACCATTTTAGTTTGTTGGTGATGTGGACACCAAGGAACTTGAAGCTCTCAACCTGCTCCACTACAGCCCCGTCGATGAGATTGGGGGCCCTGCTCGGTCCTCCTTTTCCTGTAGTCAACAATCATCTCCTTTGTCTTGATCACATTGAGGGAGAGGTTGTTGTCCTTGCACCACACGGTGAGGTCTCCAACCTCCTCCCTATAGGCTGTCTCATCGTTGTAGGTGATCAGGCCTACCACTGTTGAGTCATTGGAAATCTTAATGATGGTGTTGGAGTCGTGCCTGGCCGTGCAGTCATGAGTGAACAGGGAGTACAGAAGGGGATTGAGCACGAACCCCTGAGGGGCCCCCTGTGTTTAGGATCAGCGTGGTGGATGTGTTGGTACCTACCCTTACCACCTGGAGGCTGCCCGTCAGGAAGTCCAGTATCCAGTTGCAGAGGGAGGTGTTTAGTCCCAGGGTCCTTATCTTATTGATGAGCTTTGAGGGCACTATGGTGTTGAACGCTGAGCTGTTGTCAATGATTAGTGTTCTCACGTAGGTGTTCCTTTTGTCCAGGTGAGAAAGGGCAGTGTGGAGTGCAATAGAGATTCCATCATCTGTGGAGCCGTTGGTGCGGTATGCAAATTGGGATAATGGTTGTCATGACGTTGTATTGACTAACTCATTAGCCTCTCTGGGGTATTATTTTGACATCTGGATGAAAAGAGTGCCCAAAGTAAACTGGCTGTTACTCAGGCCCAGAAGCTAGGATAGGCATATAATTGGTAGATTTGTACAGAAAACACTCTAAAGTTTCTGACACTGTTACAATAATGTCTGTGAGTATAACAGAACTGATTTGGCAGGCAAAACTCAGAGGACAAACCATCCAGGGAAATAAAAAAGGATTTTCCTATTGTTTTCTATGGGTTATTATTAGGAACCTTGTTGCAGTTCCTATGACTTCCACTAGATGCCAGCAGTCTTTAGAAATTGTTTGACATTTTTCTTTTGAAAAATGAAGAAGTAGTCCTTTTTATTTTATTTTTTATTTTACCTTTATTTAACTAGGCAAGTCAGTTAAGAACAAATTCTTATTTTCAATGACGGCCTAGGAACAGTGGGTTAACTGCCTGTTCAGGGGCAGAACGACAGATTTGTACCTTTGAACTTGATTTGAACTTGCAACCTTCCGGTTGCTAGCCCAACGCTCTAACCACTCCTATTCCTTGTAAGTGTGACTCCAGGTGGACTCTACTGTTTTGGTGCGCGTGAACTGGAGCGTGCTCCACGTTATTTTTATCCGGTATTAGAAACAGTTTATTCCGTCTTAAATTTGATTGATTATTTACATTTTAGGGAACCTGAGGTTGGATTAGGAATGTTGTTTGAAATGTTTGTAACCCCCAATTGGAACTAATTCACTTATTAGCATTAGTTATTAGATACTCAGCTTAGATACATTGTAGGCATGTTGGGCGAGTTGAAACCGGTGTATTTCTGAATCAAACGTGCCAAATAAATGGACATTTTTGGGACATAAAGAAGGACATTATCGAACAAAAGGACCATTTGTGATGTTTCTGGGACATTTTGGAGTGCCAACAGAAGATCTTCAAAGGTAAGGCATTAATTATAACGCTATTTCTGACTGTTGTGTCTCACCTGCCTGGTTGAAAAATGATTTTGATGTGTTTGTATGCTGGGCGCTGTCCTCAGATAATCACATGGTTTGCCTTCGCCGTAAAGCCTGTTTGAAAACTTACACAGCGGCTGGATTAACAAGACATTAAGCTTTATTTTGATGTATAACACATATATTTTCAAGAATGTTAAAAATTTGAATTTAGTATTTTTGAATTTCACACTCTGCAATTTCACCGGATGTTGGCCAGGTGGGACGCTACCGACAACAGTCGTTAATTACTCAATTTCCTCTACAGTCTCATTCTGAACGTCACATAATCCGGGAATCTGCACAAACCCGTGTCTCACCAAAAAAGTCCATACCACACCGATTGAGTTTTTTATTTGCTATCAAGCTAAAATTATAATAGATACACATACACAAACACACAAACACACAGTCTTGGTTATTGATTAGAACATAGTACGATAAACATGTCTCTAGCGGGCCAACACAATCTGACACGTGTTACACGAAATGGGGATTTCAAAAGAGAGAGTGAGTGAGAGAATGCACGAGAGAAAAACACACTTGGGTGGATTTGTCAGCCATGCTTATTTTAACCCTAACCTTGCCCTGAACTACCGCTCTTATGGGTTAGAATAGAATGATGTAATTACATGTCGAAGGTCTCCAATGTGTGTATCAGCATGGACCGGATTCCGACTTCTCTGATGACAGTCCGTCTTCAGTTACCGGGTGTAACTCTGTTTCTCCTCACAATGTCAGTGTCTTTTCTCTTAGTGGTCTGTTTCCTCGCCCTTGCTCTGAAAAGGGGTTTTCGGAGGAAGGCTAATCAGCTGTATGGATGGTTCCAGCGTGGGAAAGAAAACAGTGTAGACACACGATTCCTTGGAGAGTGGTGACCGGGTGGGCCTGCTTTAATTCACCATCTTTAGATACAGCTACTCGTTCATAGCATAGGTTGTTAAAGGTTCCTTTGTCTTCTTCAACCTCGTGTTGCTTGGCTGCAGCTCAGTGTTCTACATCTGATATGTTAATTCTTAATAAATCTTCTTATGGATAGGAGTCCCGCTAGCAACTTCCGGTGAAACTGGAAAATATTATGGTTTTTAAACATTTATGTATATCTTATATCGGCTGAAAGCTTAAGTTCTTGTTAATCTAACGGCACTGTCCGATTTACAGTAGCTATTACAGCAAAAACATGCCATGTGATTGTTTGAGGACGGCGCCCCACATCAAAATATTTTTTCCAGCGGTACAAGTTTCATACATTCACGAATAACTATTAAATATTCACTTACTTTTTGAAAATCTTCCTCTGATTTTTCATCCAAAGGGTCCCAGCTATAACATGAAGTGTCGTTTTGTTAGATAAAATCCTTCTTTATATCCCAAAAAGTTTATTTAGTTGGCGCCATCGATTTGCGTAATCCACTCGTTCAACATGCAGGGAAAGGAATCCGGAAAATCTACCCCTAAACCCCCTCCCTAGATACCCTAAAATTTAATCAAACTATAATATTTATTTCGGAAAGAAGTATGTTCAATAGTAAACTGATTTTAGCAGGTGCGTAATGTCTTCCTGGCGTTCGCAAATACAAATTTCCAGACTGTGCCCCTGTACTAAAACTGATATTTCTTATTTGTTTTTGAAGTTACAAGCCTGAAACATTGAACATAGACTGCTGACACCCTGTGGAATCCATATGAATTGCATCCAGGGAGCTAATTTTCAATATGACCTTTCTCTTGCAATTCTAAGAGGGTGGACTCTGAAAAAAAAAATTCTCGTAGATTTTTCTTTGGATTTTCTCCTACTATATCTATTTTGTTATATTTCTCCAACATTATGTTAACATTTCCACTTCAAAGTGTTTTCTTTGCAATGGTACCAATTATATGCATATCCTGGCTTCAGGGCTTGAGCTACAGGCAGTTTACTTTGGGCACGTCATTCAGACAGGAAGTGGAAAAAATGGGCCTAGCCCTAAGTTAACTCACATGTTTTATACCCTCGGGGCAGAAATGGGCGTTTCTGCCTTTAGGGCAATTCTCTGGGCGTACCAAGTTACAAGGCTTTTGGATGACATTATAACAAAAACATTGTAACTTTGAGTTTCCCTAGTATATACTTGATGTTTGCATATTGTACGTTGTGTGGAAAATGTCCAGATCAAAGATAATGTTTTTGTAAAGCGGAAATGTGAAGTTAGTTGTCTAAATTGGATCTGAGTAAAATCCAGCTTACCTTAGTGATCTTGGGCACGGGGACTATGGTGGTCTGCTTGAAACATTTTGGTATTACATACATTGAAAATGTCAGTGAAGACACTTGCCAGTTGGTCTGCGCATGCTCGGAATACACGTCCTGGTAATCCGTCTGGCCCTGCGGCCTTGTGAATGTTGACCTGTTTAAAGGTCTTACTCACGTCGGCTGGAGAGAACGTGATCACACAGTCGTCCGCAACAGCTGCTGCTCTCATGCCTGTTTCAGTGTTACATATTTAGCCTGTTATGGTAGGCTCGTGTCACTGGGCAGCTCTTGGCTGTGCTTCCCTTTGTAATCTGTAATAGTTTGCAAGCCCTGCCACATCCGACGAGCATCGGAGCTGGTGTAATACGATTCGATCTTAGTCCTGTATTGACGCTTTGCCTGTGATGTATTGTCTCCACCTTCTTGCCCTTTGTGCTGTTATCTGTGCCCAACAACGGTTGTACCCTGTTTTGTGCTTCTACCATGTTGTGTTGCTACCATGTTGTTGTCATGCTGTTTTACTACCATGCTGTGTTGTCATGTGTTGCTGCTTTTTGGTAGGCCGTCATTGTAAATAAGAATTTGTTCTTAACAGACTTGCCTAGTTAAATGAAGGTTAAATAAAAAATAAAATAAATAAAAGTAGGAAAATAATCCTGCAGCAACAGAAAATTTGAATTATTAATCAATATTTTTGTCAAATCAAATCTGATATTTTCAAGTGGAAATTACAAAAGTTACAATTATTTTTCAACCTTGAATAAGTCCTGTGTGGCTCAGTCGGTAGAGCATGGCGCTTGCAACGCCAAGCGTCGTGGGTTCGATTCCCGCTGGGGCCACCCATATGTAAAAGTAGTGGCCCCAGCCGACTTGTAAGTCGCTTTGGACAAAAGCGTCTGCTAAATGGGATATATTATTATTATTATATTACACAACAGGTTTGCATTTCCTGCTGTGGTAGAACATTTTCTGCAACAACAGAGTGATTAAATTAAGATCCTACATCTATAACTGGATTTGACAGCAACCAGAATGTGGACATTAGTGAACAGACTTTTGTTAACTATGAATATACTCAGTTAGGCATTGCTCAGTTATATCTTGAATATATTAATCAAGACATCATATACATACTATATACATAGTTTATTACAAAACCCTAAACAACATGTTGCGTTGTCACATTGTACACAACCCAATGCACTCTTGTCAAAGCTAAGTAAAATGTAAAAACAATCATAACACAAAATAGTCAAATTAGTGGTTTAATTCTGTTACCCCTTCCATTCCCATGGAAGAAGGGAAGTGGGTAGCAGGAGCTGTATTAACCATAGAAGAAGGGAAGGGGGTAACAGCAGCTGTTTTAACCACAGAATAAGTGAATGGGGGAAACAGCAGCTGTTTGGGCTGTATTAACCATAGAATAAGGGAAGGGGTAGCAGCAGCTGTATTAACCATAGAATAAGTGAAGGGGTAGCAGCAGCTATATTAACCACAGAATAAGTGAATGGGGGTAACAGCAGCTGTTGGGCTGTATTAACCATAGAAGAAGTGAAGGGGTAGCAGCTGCTGTATTAACCACAGAAGAAGTGAAGGGGGTAACAGCTGTAAATATCTGGAAAAGTGAAGGGGTAACAGCTGCTGTGTCGCCATAGAAGAAGTGAAGGGGTAGCAGCTGCTGTATTAACTACAGAAGAAGTGAAGGGTGTAGCAGCTGCTGTATTAACCACAGAAGAAGTGAAGGGGTAACAGCTGCTGTGTGCTCATAGAAGAAGTGAAGGGGGTAACAGCAGCTGTTTGGGCTGTATTAACCATAGTGAAGAAGCTGTTACCCATAGAAGGAAGTGAAGGGGGTAACAGCAGCTGTATTAACCATAGAAGAAGTTAAGTGGGTAGCAGCAGCTGTATTAACCATAGAAGAAGTGAAGTGGGTAACAGCAGCTGTATTAACCATAGAAGAAGTGAAGAGGGTAACAGCAGCTGTTTTAACCACAGAATAAGTGAAGGGGGTAGCGGCAGCTGTATTAACCATAGAAGAAGTGAAGGGGTAACAGCAGCTGTATTAACCATAGAAGAAGTGAAGGGAGCAGCTGTATTAACCATAGAAGAAGTGAAGTGGGTAACAGCAGCTATGGCATTAACCATAGAAGAAGTGAAGAGGGTAACAGCAGCTGTTTTAACCTAGGGCAAGTGAAGGGGTAGCGCGGCTAATGTTAACCATAGAAGAAGTGAAGAGGGTAACAGCAGCTGTAACCAACCATGAAAGAAGTGAAGGGGTATCAGCAGCTGTTTTTGCTATATGGCCATATGTAGTTACAGGGATGTTTGTGTATCACACACACAGTGTGTGTGTGTGTGTGTGTGTGTGTGTGTGTGTGTGTGTGTGTGTGTGTGTGTGTGTGTGTGTGTGTGTGTGTGTGTTTGTGTGTGTTTGTGTGTGGCTGGCTCTCCCTGCATCTGGCATCATGGGCTCCCTTCCAAAACACCAGGGACAATGCACTGTGTTATCTGTGCTCATTTGTCAAAAAACATATTTATCTTGATCTCTCTCTGGTTGACTCTCACTGTGGATGTATTTTTCTTTCTCAGTTACCCACAGTCAACGTATACACCCCACCGTCTCGCTCTGTACTCTCTCCTCCCATAGTGTCTGTACTTGTGTGAATGTCAAATAAAATCAAATCAAATGGTATTGGTCACATACACATGGTTGAACATGTGAGTGTGTGTGTGTGCATGTCAATATGTGCGGGTGTGTGTGTGTGAGAGAGAGATGTGTGTGTGCGTGACATGCATACATGCATGCATTTGCATGCCTATGTGTGCAAATGTTTTTCCTGTAGTGCATGAAAGCACTCTTTTGTGTGTCTTCTGCATGGGTAAGGGCCTCTGTCAGCTTGCTCTCTGACTGCACTCCAGTGCTCCCCATCTGCCTCCTGGTGATGGAGCTCTCTGCCAGCTTTCTCTCTGACTCCTGCACTCCTGGTGATGGAGTGCTCCTGACCATCTGCCTCTTCCTGGTGATGGAGCTCTCTGCCAGCTTGCTCTCTGACTGCACTCCAGTGCTCCCCCATCTGCCTCCCTGGTGATGGAGCTCTCTGCCAGCTTGCTCTCTGACTGCACTCCAGTGCTCCCCATCTGCCTCCCTGGTGATGGAGCTCTCTGCCAACTTTCTCTGACTGCACTCCAGTGCTCCCCATCTGCTTCCCTGGTGATGGAGCTCTCTGCCAGGGGAGGCCTTCTACACTAAGGCCTGTTAGCACCTGTGACAAAGAACACTGTTGGGCTTTGTTCAATGTAGCAGCCCTGTGTGTTCACACTCAAATAGCACCTATATGGTCACACAAACAGCAGAACATGCCTCCCTACTCCGCTGACAAAGCTGGTGATGTCTCAGAGAAAGAGCGGACTTACAAAGGACAGAGGGAATAATGTACCAAACAATTAGAACTCAAAATCGTAGGTAATGTTACTTTAATGTGTGTTTTTTGTTGTTGATTGATTTCATTGCATCTCATTGAAGTCTCACAGTACTATTACAAGGAGATATAGTAGTTATGTAATAACTTACAGTATTCATCCACTCTATCGCCATACTGCCAGCTAGCACATAGGAATCAACAAAGACTCCACTTCTGGAAGGCCTTTGGGCATCTCTCTACTTTGCCCCAGCTCTGCTGATGTTGATGGTTCTCGGTCTCCATTGGTCTCCGACATTTTGTCCTTGGGACTTCCTCTCCTCCATTTGTCTTCTGCTACTCTTGGTGTGATCTTATTTTTTCCTATCCAACTCCAGCAGCGTCTCCTGAGTATTGTGTCCATAGATTCACGTCTTGTTGTACCCTCCAGGCAAAGATTTACAGTTTGTTGTTGACAAATTCTCTTCACTTATGAATGGTGGAGAGAATAGATATCCCTTTATGTACATTCCAGGCCAGAGTAAGTGTTCTGTTATTGATGGCGCCTCCTCAAGCTATGAATGATGAAGGAGTAAATGTTCCCTATGCACGAATCAATGGAGCAAAGGGGTTTCGGTCCTTCCTGTCACTGAGTAGCTTACAAGATTCCTCTAACACAAGAACAATAACTCCCTCTCCCTTTCCCTTTTTACGACTGACTGTCACCTGAAGGAGGTCAAAGAAACAAAGAAAATATATTTTCAGCAGACCATCTTTAAATCAAATCAAATGTATTTATATAACCCGTCTTACATCAGCTGATATCTCAAAGTGCTGTACAGAACATGCACATGTACATTTACATGTGTTACTGGGGATTACCAACTCGGCTTTTGGGCACCATAGATGTGGATTCCGAGAAAGTGGGGGTTAAGGCTATGATATTCCTTGTATCAAGAGGGGAAAGTAACACCAACCCGCCAGTAATATTGAAACACGTGACTGTGTCAAACTTTTTGATATAACTTTAAAGCATACTTTGATATTTTTAATCAGGATTTTTCTGTCATTAACAAGGAATATAATGTGTATCTGCTGTAAAGATAAAATTTATGTATTTTACTCAGGGCATGTTTAACCTACAAGCTAAGTATTTCATACTAGGGACTGTTGAACTATTTTCTGTACAGTAGGTACATAATGTACATCTCAGATTTATCTCATTGGACATAAATGAGCTGAATTGTCAGAATCAGAAATTCTCCAAATTTACCAGAATGGCACTGACAGAGAGGACTGCCTCGCTTCTAGTCCTTAGAAAACTTTGCTACAAGCATTTCGCTACTCTCGCAATAACATCTGCTAACCATGTGTATGTGACTAATACTATTTTATTTTATTTCAATCAACGGGGTAGTTCCGTGCCACCTTGTCCGGCCTATCAGCCTGCCATCTGTGAGTATCCCTATATTATCAGGACTTGCAAACAGACGGTTAGATCAAGTTTCTTCGTGGTGCGACAGTATTATCCACATCTCCTTGGAAACCAAACACCTATTGACGAGACCTATTCTAGCCAAGACAGAAGCAATCATCCCAGAGGTGATCCTGTGGAATGCACTGCTCATTCAAGCCTAAGTGACTGAGTTCACAGTCCCTCGGAATAAGAGGACAAATTGGAATCAGAGGACAAAATTCATGGAGAAGCTCTAATAGACTTTTACTTTCCTGGACTGAGAACTGAGAGAGAAAATCTACAAGAAAATGGCAACCAGTGAAGGAAAGAAACAAAAACATTGTAAAAACATATATTTATGTTTATTTATTGTCCATGTTGTACTTTAACTATTTGCACATAATATGACATTTCAAATGTGTTTATTGATTTTAACTTTGGTGAGTCTAATGTTTACTCTACATGTTTTACTGTTTATTTCACTTTATATTATCTACTTCACTTGCTTTGGCAATGTTAACATATGTTTCCCATGCCAATAAAGCCCTTAAATTGAATTGAAATTGAAATTGAATTGAGAGAGAGAAGTGGGTAGAGCTGCTTCGGCTGTGAGCTACTTCGGCCTGCTGGTCTCAGCACTACTGTCAAGAGACTTGGACAGTAAACATTTTCCCGCTCCAACTCCAGCTCCAACCCGGCTCCATCGGCTCCATCCCGGCTCCAACCCGGCTCCAACCCGGCTCAACCCGGCTCCAACCGGCTCCATCGGCTCCATTCCGACTTCATCCACGGCTCCATCGGCTCCATCGGCTCCATCCCGGCTCCAACCCGGCTCCAACCCGGCTCATCGACTCCATTCCGGCTTCATCGGCTCATCAAGCTCCATTTCGGCTCCATCGGCTCCATCCGGCTCCATCGGCTCCACATCGGCTCTCCATCGGCTCCATTCGGCTCCATCCGGCTCATCGACTCCATCCCGGCTCCATTCGGCTCCATCGAAAGCTCCATCCCGGCTCCATCCCGGCTCGTTCGGCTCCATCCGGCTCATCCGGCTCCATTCCGGCTCCATCCGGCTCCATCCCGGCTCCATCCCATCCTAACTGAATCCACCTGGGCAGGCAACACCGACATACAAGTCATTTACCCCATTGCGTTCTTCATTTCCTCTGAAAATGGCGCTGTGAGTGTGAAGTGGTGGAAGTCATTGAGTCTTGTAAGACCACAGGTCTAATTTACAAACCAATGATCAATACTGTCCATATCGGATGCTAACTGGCAGTCTAGTCTATGTCTATTCCTGGTTGGTGAGCTCTCTATAGTTTCCCAGTTGTGAAAGCCTATGTCAACATAGCCCCCCCCACTCGTGTGAATGTGTTGTTGTGTTTCCCTGAGTTGAGTATGGAAGCCTATGTCAACATAGCCCCCCCACTCATGTGAATGTGTTGTTGTGTGTCCCTGAGTTGAGTATGGAAGCCTATGTCAACATAGCCCCCCCACTCGTGTGAATGTGTTGTTGTGTTTCCCTGAGTTGAGTATGGAAGCCCATGTCAACATAGCCCCCCCACTCGTGTGAATGTGTTGTTGTGTTTGCCTGAGTTGAGTATGGAAGCCTATGTCAACATAGCCCCCCCACTCGTGTGAAGGTGTTGTTGTGTTTGCCTGAGTTGAGTATGGAAGCCTATTCATAATGACCTATGAAGCTTCTCACTTCAAAAACTGTACTGTGTCCCATTGTGCCCTCTTATCTAATTTTCCAACTTATTTAGTCTAGTAAATACAATTTTGAATTAATTGTTTGTGGCGTTGAAGTCATTTGCGAGCAACTGGCTTTTTGCACTTCCAGAGTTCAGAAAGATAATACAGTAAATTGACTTGATTGGACTATTGTTGATACAGTGAATAATGGTATAACGGTTAATGACAGCTACTGATGGAGTTGATTCAAGGGTTTCTCCATATCCAACCCTTAATGGTGCCCCTATTAGATTCATCGAGATTGGATAACCAAATGAATCAAAGAAATCTGAACCATTAATTATCGCAGTAATTAATCAGTAAATGATTATTAATATTAATTAGCCAAAAGTCATGACAGAAGGCATTGGAAAATCTATCTACTGAATGTGTTTTATTGGTAGGGATACCCTTGAAACTAGCGACCATGATACTTATACCATTACCCTGTCTTTTATTAAATTGGAGATTTTTAAATATACTCTACATATCTTGCTATCAGCCAAAATATAATACCATGCTTATGATCTGGGATTTGATAGCTTCAACGCAGTTACACCTCCAACATAAAGCTATGATATACAATGTAGTATACTATGTATAGCAGGTTAACGCTGGAACTGATTTTATCCTGGCCAGTCTATCCATTACATACTGCAGTATACCGGTACACCCATAGTAGGTGGGATTCCCAAACAATTCCACACGGATCCACAAAGGAGGAATCACTTACATTCTGATCTACCTCTGTCGTATAGACTGCATTTAACATCCCTCCTTCCTTCTCCCTCTCTCACACGCCATAATAAAACACCATATTAGCATCTCAGACACAGAGACAAATATTCCTCTCCCTCTCACTCCCTTCTCTTTTACGCTCTATGGCATACTAGCAATTCCATCACAATGAGTTGGGTGAAAATGTGCGTCAGACACAAACACAACAATCATTTTAATGATCCGCTGTAGCTCCATTCAATTACATTCCATGAAATATTCAACAGATTTCTGGCTCTAATTTAGGTTGGGGCGGGGGAGAACGCACTGTGTGTGTGTGTGTGTGTGTGTGTGTGTGTGTGTGTGTGTGTGTGTGTGTGTGTGTGTGTGTGTGTGTGTGTGTGTGTGTGTGTGTGTGTGTGTGTGTGTGTGTGTGTGTGTGTGTGTGTGTGTGTGTGTGTAAGAGAGAGAGAGAGAGCTATTTTGTGCGTGTCTGACGTGCATGCATTTGCATGCATTTGCATGCCTGTGTGTGTGAATGTTTTCCTGCAGTGTGCATGAAAGCACTCTTTTCTGTGTCTTCTGCATAGGTAAGGGCCTCTGCCAGCTTGCTCTCTGACTGCACTCCAGTGCTCCCCATCTGTGCTCTGCCTCCCCGGTGATGGAGCTCTCTGCCAGGGGAGGCCTGTTAGCACCCGTGACAAAGGACACTGTTGGGCTTTGTTTAACAATCATTTTAATGATCCGCTGCAGCTCCATTCAATTACATTCCATTAAATATTAAAAGGATTTCCTTCTCTGATTTAGTTTGGGGGGGCCTCGTGCGAGTGCACTATGGGCATGCATGTTGGTTGCAAACGCAGAAAATACAGATTATTTTTTTTATGACTTCGCTGTTTCCATTTTCTGACAGACATTTACCTACTGGGGTTGGAGTGAGGCAGTCAGTAAACAGGATTTTACCAACTGGGGTTGGAGCGAGGCAGTCAGTAAACAACATAGAAATACATTTGCTAGAGCCTCTTAAAACTTCTTAGGGATTGCAATGACAACAGCCAGTGAAAGTGCAGAGCGCCAAATTCAAACAACAGAAATCTCATAATTACAATTTCTCAAACATACATGTATATTATACCATTTTAAAGGTAATCTTGTTATTAATACCACCAAAGTGTCCGATTTCAAATAG
>NW_027012074.1:0-20917 GCF_036934945.1 Oncorhynchus masou masou
CTGACAGCTTGGCTTAGCTGCATGGTTTAGCAGTCGGTCTGACAGCTTGGCTTAGCTGCATGGTTTAGCAGTCGGTCTGACAGCTTGGCTTAGCTGCATGGTTTAGCAGTCAGTCTGACAGCTTGGCTTAGCTGCATGGTTTAGCAGTCGGTCTGACAGCTTGGCTTAGCTGCATGGTTTAGCAGTCGGTCTGACAGCTTGGCTTAGCTGCATGGTTTAGCAGTCGGTCTGACAGCTTGGCTTAGCTGCATGGTTTAGCAGTCGGTCTGACAGCTTGGCTTAGCTGCATGGTTTAGCAGTCGGTCTGACAGCTTGGCTTAGCTGCATGGTTTAGCAGTCGGTCTGACAGCTTGGCTTAGCTGCATGGTTTAGCAGTCGGTCTGACAGCTTGGCTTAGCTGCATGGTTTAGCAGTCGGTCTGACAGCTTGGCTTAGCTGCATGGTTTAGCAGTCGGTCTGACAGCTTGGCTTAGCTGCATGGTTTAGCAGTCGGTCTGACAGCTTGGCTTAGCTGCATGGTTTAGCAGTCGGTCTGACAGCTTGGCTTAGCTGCATGGTTTAGCAGTCGGTCTGACAGCTTGGCTTAGCTGCATGGTTTAGCAGTCGGTCTGACAGCTTGGCTTAGCTGCATGGTTTAGCAGTCGGTCTGACAGCTTGGCTTAGCTGCATGGTTTAGCAGTCAGTCTGACAGCTTGGCTTAGCTGCATGGTTTAGTAGTCAGTCTGACAGCTTGGCTTAGCTGCATGGTTTAGCAGTCGGTCTGACAGCTTGGCTTAGCTGCATGGTTTAGCAGTCGGTCTGACAGCTTGGCTTAGCTGCAGGTATAGTCAGTCTGACAGCTTGGCTTAGCTGCAGGTATAGTCAGTCTGACAGCTTGGCTTAGCTGCATGGTTTAGCAGTCGGTCTGACAGCTTGGCTTAGCTGCATGGTTTAGCAGTCGGTCTTTGTAGTATCAGACAGCAACCCACATTGTCAGCAACTCTAAAAAGTGTTATTGGACAGTTGGTTTCCAGGAACACTTAAGAGTAAGAAAACAGATCAGATTTTCACTTGTCTTGTTTCGACTTTAGTGCCAATCTGCACACTCTCTGAGTGCCAGCAGTCTGTCCTTACGCACGTTAATCCATCAGGGTCCTCTACATATTTCACACAACACTTTATTGGATTCTATCATGTCCTATTCTATTTAGCTTCGCTTGTATGGTAGGTCATATTTGTCTGCTGAGGCTCATTTGTCTGCTGTTTGTTCCCCCGGTCTGTTGTGTTTGTTATAATGTCTTAGGAATGACACACACCCATTGTGTGGAATGATTTTGATGAGCCCGCTAATGGGTAGAAACTAAGATAGTGGTGTTTGTATAGAACCATGTAGAGAATGAGTCATCTACAGAATCTATGTACACATGAAGAATCCATCAATGTACGTAACTGGGCTTGTTTCTGTACAGCTTATAGGCACCCTATCCCTAAGAAAAGTAGTGCACTATATAGGGAATAGGGTGCCATTAGGCTCTGGTCAAAAGTAGTGCACTATATAGGGAATAGGGTGCCATAGGGCTCTGGTAAAAAGTAGCACTATATAGGGAATAGGTGTCATAGAGCTCTGGTCTAAAGTAGTGCACTATATAGGGAATAGGGTGCCATAGGGTTCTGGTCTAAAGTATTGCACTATATAGGGAATATGGTGCCATTAGGCTCTGGTCAAAGTAGTGCACTATATAGGGAATAGGGTGCCATAGGGCTCTGGTAAAAGTAGTGCACTATATAGGGAATAGGGTGTCATAGAGCTCTGGTCTAAAGTAGTGCACTATATAGGGAATAGGGTGCCATAGGGTTCTGGTCTAAAGTAGTGCACTATATAGGGAATAGGTGCCAAGTAGGCTCTGGTAAAAAGTTGTGCACTATATAGGGAATAGGGTGCCATAGGGTTCTGGTCTAAAGTAGTGCACTATATAGGGAATAGGTGCCATTAGGTTCTGGTCTAAAGTAGTAAACTATATAGGGAATAGGGTGCCATGGGCTCTGGTCTAAAGTAGTGCACTATATAGGGAATAGGGTGCCATAGGGCTCTGGTCTAAAGTAGTGCACTATATAGGGAATAGGGTGCCATAGGGTTCTGGTCTAAAGTAGTGCACTATATAGGGAATAGGGTGCCATAGGGCTCTGGTAAAAAGTAGTGCACTATATAGGGAATAGGGTGCCATTAGGCTCTGGTCAAAAGTAGTGCACTATATAGGGAATATGGTGCCATTAGGCTCTGGTCAAAAGTAGTGCACTATATAGGGAATAGGGTGCCATAGGGCTCTGGTAAAAAGTAGTGCACTATATAGGGAATAGGGTGTCATAGGGCTCTGGTCTAAAGTAGTGCACTATATAGGGAATAGGGTGCCATAGGGTTCTGGTCTAAAGTATTGCACTATATAGGGAATATGGTGCCATTAGGCTCTGGTCAAAAGTAGTGCACTATATAGGGAATAGGGTGCCATAGGGCTCTGGTCAAAAGTAGTGCACTATATAGGGAATATGGTGCCATTAGGCTCTGGGTCAGGGGTGCTAGTGCACTATATAGAATAGTGCCATTAGGCTCTGGTCAAAAGTAGTGCACTATATAGGGAATAGGGTGCCATTAGGCTCTGGTCAAAAGTAGTGCACTATATAGGGAATAGGGTGCCATAGGGCTCTGGTAAAAAGTTGTGCAAAAATATAGGGAATAGGGTGTCATAGGGCTCTGGTCTAAAGTAGTGCACTATATAGGGAATAAGGTGCCATAGGGTTCTGGTCTAAAGTATTGCACTATATAGGGAATATGGTGCCATTAGGCTCTGGTCAAAAGTAGTGCACTATATAGGGAATAGGGGTGCCATAGGGCTCTGGTCTAAAGTTGTGCACTATATAGGGAATAGGGTGTCATAGAGCTCTGTTCAAAAGTAGTGCGCTATAAGGGGAATAGGGTGCCATAGGGTTCTGGTCTAAAGTAGTGCACTATATAGGGAATAGGGTGCCATAGGGCTCTGGTAAAAAGTTGTGCACTATATAGGGAATAGGGTGCCATAGGGTTCTGGTCTAAAGTAGTGCACTATATAGGGAATAGGGTGCCATTAGGCTCTGGTCTAAAGTAGTGCACTATATAGGGAATAGGGTGCCATGGGCTCTGGTCTAAAGTAGTGCACTATATAGGGAATAGGGTGCCATAGGGCTCTGGTCTAAAGTAGTGCACTATATAGGGAATAGGGTGCCATAGGGTTCTGGTCTAAAGTAGTGCACTATATAGGGAATAGGGTGCCATAGGGCTCTGGTAAAAAGTTGTGCACTATATAGGGAATAGGGTGCCATTAGGCTCTGGTCAAAAGTAGTGCACTATATAGGGAATATGGTGCCATTAGGCTCTGGTCAAAAGTAGTGCACTATATAGGGAATAGGGTGCCATAGGGCTCTGGTAAAAAGTAGTGCACTATATAGGGAATAGGGTGTCATAGGGCTCTGGTCTAAAGTAGTGCACTATATAGGGAATAGGGTGCCATAGGGTTCTGGTCTAAAGTATTGCACTATATAGGGAATATGGTGCCATTAGGCTCTGGTCAAAAGTAGTGCACTATATAGGGAATAGGGTGCCATAGGGTTCTGGTCTAAAGTATTGCACTATACTCTGGAGAAATTGCCGTATTTCCTCTGTGCATATTTGGAATGTGTTGTTTTGTGAAGAAGACCCTGTATGTGTAAATCAATCAGTTATCAGACACAACGCACGATGCTCTCTGTCTTTGTCTTTCTCAGGCTGAAATGTGTCTGTGTATTAAAAGTATTCAGACCCTTTAGTCAGTACTTTGTTGGAGCACCTTTGGCAGCTCTGTCAGAGTTACCATCGTGGTCTTTGTCACTTCCCTGACCAAAGGTCCTTCTCCATCGTTTGCTCAGTTTCGCCGGGTGGCCAATTAATTGAATTTACAACAGGTGGACTCCAATCAAGTTGTAGAAACATCTCAAGGATGAGCAATGAAAACAAGATGCACCTGAGCTCAATTTAGAGTCTCATAGCAAAGAGTCTGAATTAATTAAATAAGGTATTTCTGTTTTTAACTTTTATTACATTTCAAATTTTTAACAAAAAAATGTTTTTGCTTTGTCATTATGGGGTATTGTGTGTAGATTGATGAAGGGGGAAAATAATTATAGGAATAATTGACAGCACAACATAACAAAATGTGGAATTAATCTTTCCTGGATGTACTGTAGGCCAGCATCCCTGTGGAACACTTTTGACACCTTGTAGAGTGCGTGGCCTAACAAATGAGGTTGTCGGGAGGCAAAACGGGGGTGCAACGAGTGTTAAAAGGTGTTCTTATTGTTAAGTACTCAGTGGAAGTATGTGTTTAATAAACGCTTGTCCAGGTCAGGGTTCTCCAACTGTTGGTCCGCCAGTGATTTTCTTTATCATAACTTTGACTGACAAAGAAAAAATCAGCTCCAAGTGATTTAATTTAGGAAAATCTATCTTAAAGTATTCAGCACATTTAATAGAGATATATGTGATCTGTGATACAAATGGTAAAGCATATTGCCTGAAATTGCTAGTTGTCAAATATTACATTTGTTTTGGGCTTCTTGCATTCAATTTGAAAGTTATTTGTATCATATCCTTAGTCTTCTCGATCTATCTATTGAAAAAGAAAATGAATCTAGTTGATGAGATCCCTGGTCTGGATTATGACTGAAGAGGCAGCAGATAAAATATAATGCCCTTAATAGTGCAGCCAGTCTTCTAATACCAGGATGTGATACCAGAATCTTTCTGGTCTTTGTAAAGACTCTAAATAGCCCTGTTGCCTTCCTCTGCCCTTTTCCTCTCCTCCAGTTCATTTGCACTGCTGTCCAAGAAGCACAACAAGGTCTTGGAACAGGCTACCCAGTTCTGAGAGGTCCTCGGGGGCAGACGACAGCTCTGTGCTGCCTGACTACGTGAGTACTGTAGCTACTGATTTGGTCTATGAAAGATCTAGTCTTATCCCAGTTGTCTTTTGATTCAATGGTGGGACTACTAGGGAAATTGGACTCCTCACACACTAAGGGAATACTGGATCCCTGGCCTGCACCTCCAGACATGTCTGGATCTGAGTGTCTGGGTTTGTGTCTAGGTCTGACTATCGTCTCTCACTGAGTTCGCATCTGCACTGTGGTGCGTGCTGTGTGTGTTCTTTGTGTCTGGGTGTGTGTGTCTGGGAGGATGGGTGTGGGCGGGGGTGTGTGTCGGGGGGGGGGTCAGACGTTGGGGGTCCCAAGGATTGCTCCCGCAGACGAGATGGAGTAGCTGAGGTGTGTGCTTGATTCTCCCACACACAGACAGGCGTTAGGAAGAGCTCCTCAGTCTGCCTTTATCCTGTCTCCCTCCTGCAGCACAGCACACTACACCAACACCACCCACACAGCCTGCTCTTCATGGTCAGTCTACTGACAACAACACCACAGTGTGTATATCAGCTTTCCCAATTAATTACTGGTCCTTGTATGTTTGTCAGTATCAAATTGTGTTTTTTATTGTAGAGCTCGTGAGTATTTCCAAGTTAATTATCACGTCAAATAAACTGCACACTGCCGTGCTCCGAGCACAGAACTGGAAGCCGGGGAGGGTGAAGTATGGTAAACGTAGTACGGTAAACGAAGTACGCTAAACGGTACGGTAAACGTGGTACGGTAAACGTAGTACGATGGCAATACGATGACGGCGCACGGTAAACGAAGTACGGTAAACGAGTACGGTAAACGGCACGGTAAACGGTACGGTAAACGTAGTACGGTAAACGGTACGGTAAACGGCACGGTAAACGGCACGGTAAACGTGACGGTAAACGTAGTACGGTAAACGTGTACGGTAATCGAGTACGGTAAACGATAGTACTGGTAAACGGCACGGTAAACGAGCACGGTAAACTAGGCACGGTAAACGGCACGGTAAACGAGCATATCGGTAAACGAAGTACGGTAAGCGTAGCACGGTGAAACGGCACGGGTAAACGGCACGGTAAACGTAGTACGGTAAACGGCACGCAACCAAGTACGTAAATGGTAGTACTGCAAACGTAGTACGGTAAACGTAGTACGGTAAACGTAGCATGGAGGGCACTGATCGGATTACTTGCACATATTTTGAAGCATGTGTTGATGCAAGCTTCAATGGAAAATATGTAAAGAAATACAATGCAACCAGGTAAAAATGACACAAAATTTCTTGAAATCAACGGAGTTCATTATTTGAGCTGAAGTGAGGGGAATATACACTTCTGACTTGGGAATGAAATATTCCCCATTCACATATCATATGTTGCCAGACGACTATATTTTATCATGATGGGGTTAATAAATAATTACTGTGTTAATTTTGGTATTTTAATTGCCTACAAAACCCACTGTAGTGTTCAGATCGTGTAAGTGCTGCTCAGCGTGAGGTAATACAGTAGGGGAGTGTTGCTCAGCGTGGAGGTGATACAGTAGGGGAGTGCTACTCAGTGTGAGGTAATACAGTAGGGGGAGTGCTGCTCATGTGAGGCAATACAGTAGGGGGAGTGCTGCTCAGCGTGAGGTAATACAGTAGGGGAGTGCTGTCTGCGTGAGGTAATACAGTAGGGGGAGTGCTGCTCAGTGTGAGGTAATACAGTAGGGGAGTGCTGCTCAGCGTGAGGTGATACAGTAGGGGGAGTGCTGCTCAGCGTGAGGTAACACAGTAGGGGGAGTGCTGCTCAGTGTGAGGTAATACAGTAGGGGGAGTGCTGCTCAGCGGAGGATACAGTAGGGGGAGTGCTGCTCAGCGTGAGGATACAGTAGGGGGAGTGCTGCTCAGCGTGAGGTAATACAGTAGGGGGAGTGCTGCTCAGTGTGAGGTAATACAGTAGGGGGAGTGCTGCTCAGCGTGAGGTAAATACAGTAGGGGGAGTGCTGCTCAGGCCGTGAGGTGATACAGTAGGGGGAGTGCTGCTCAGCGGAGGTAATACAGTAGGGGAGTGCTGCTCAGCGTGGAGGTAATACAGTAGGGGGAGTGCTGCTCAGCGTTAGGTGATACAGTAGGTGGAGTGCTGCTCAGCGTGAGGTGATACAGTAGGGGAGTGCTGCCAGTGAGGTAATACAGTAGGGAGAGGCTGCTCAGTGGGAGGTAATACAGTAGGGGGAGTGCTGTCAGCGTGAGGTAATACAGTAGGGGGAGTGCTGCTCAGTGTGAGGTAATACAGTAGGGGGAGTGCTGCTCAGCGTGAGGTGGATACAGTAGGGGGAGTACTGCTCAGCGTGAGGTGATACAGTAGGTGGAGTGCTGCTCAGTGTGAGGTGATACAGTAGGGGGGAGTGCTGCTCAGCGTGAGGTGATACAGTAGGGGAGGCTGCCTCAGCGGGGGAGGTGATACAGTAGGAGAGTACTGCTCAGCGTGAGGTGATACAGTAGGGGGAGGCTGCTCAGCGTGAGGTAATACAGTAGGGGGACTGCTGCTCAGCGTGAGGTGATACAGTAGGGGGAGTGCTGCTCAGCGTGAGGTGATACAGTAGGGGGGAGTACTGCTCAGCGTGGGAGGTACGTCATAGCAGTAGGGGGGAGTGCTGCTCAGCGTGAGGTAATACAGTAGGGGGAGTGCTGCTCAGCGTGAGGTAATACAGTAGGGGGAGTGCTGCTCAGCGTGAGGTAATACAGTAGGGGAGTGCTGCTCAGCGTGAGGTAATACAGTAGGGGGAGTGCTGTTCAGCTTGAGGTGATACAGTAGGGGGAGTGCTGCTCAGTGTGTGAGGTAATAGGGTAGGGGGAGTGCTGCTCAGCGGGAGGTAATACAGTAGGAGGAGCTTATTAAATGGAATGTTTTATACGTTTCCACACTCGTCCTCATGAACGAAATCAAGAGAAAGTTGTGGAGAATGCACTCGGAGCATTAGAGTGTAGAGTACGGTAGTATGCATAAAACACCCTGTGTACTGAATATGACTGGGTCTGTCTGTCTGTGTCTGTGTGCAAGCACTATATTTCTTAGCGTTTAAAAATGTTTGTGACTGATATACAGTCGTGGCCAGGTTTTGAGAATGACACAAATATTAATTTTCACAAAGTCTGCTGCCTCAATTTGAATTGGTACTAATTGCAAAGTCCCTCTTTGCCATGCAAATGAACTGAATCCCAAAAACATTTCCACAGCATTTCAGCCCCTGCCAAAAAAGGACCAGCTGACATCTTGTCAGTGATTCTCTCGTTAACACAGGTGTGAGTGTTGACGAGGACAATGCTGAGATCCCTCTATCATGATGATTGAGTTCGAATAACAGACTGGAAGCTTCAAAAGGAGGGTGGTGCTTGAATCATTGTTCTTCCTCTGTCAACCACGGTTACCTGCAAGGAAACACGTGCCGTCATCATTGCGTTGCACAGAAAGGGCTTACAGGCAAGGATATTACTGCTAGTAAGATTGCACCTAAACCATCCATTTATCAGAACATCAAGAACTTCAAGGAGAGCGGTTCAATTGTTGTGAAAAGGCTATAGGAGCCCAAGAAAGTCCAGCAAGCGCCAGGACCGTCTACCAAAAGTTGATTCAGCTGCGGGATCGGGCTCCACCAGTACAGAACTCAGAAATGGCAGCAGGAAATTATGAGTGCATCTGCACGCACAGTGAGGCAAAGACTTTGGAGGATGGCCTGGTGTCAAGAAGGGCAACAAAGAAGCCACTTCTCTCCAGGAAAACATCAGGGACAGACTGATATTCTGCAAAAGGTACAGGGATTGGACTGCTTTCAGACTTTCAGATTGTTTGGGGCATCCTAAAAAAGCTTGTCCGAGAAGACAAGGTGAGCGCTACCATCAGTCCTGTGTCATGCCAACAGTTACATCCTGAGACCATTCATGTGGTGGGTTGATTCTCAGCCAAGGGAGTGGGCTCACTCACACTTTTGCCTGAGAACACAGCCATGAATAAAGAATGGTACCAACACATCCTCCGAGAGCAACTTCTCCCAACCATCTAGGAACAGTTTGGTGACGAACAATGCCTTTTCCAGCATGATGGAGCACCTTCCCATAAGGCAAAAGTGATAACTAAGTGGCTCGGGAACAAAACATCAATATTTTGGGTCCATGGCCAGGAAACTCCCAGACCTTCATCCCATTGAGAACTTGTGGTCAAATCTCAAGAGGCGGGTGGACAAACAAAAACCCACAAAATCTGACAAACTCCAAGCATTGATTATGTAAGAATGGGCTGCCTCGGTCAGGATGTGGCCCAGAAGTTAATTGACAGCATGCCAGGGAGGATTGCAGAGGTCTTGAAAAAGAAGGGTCAAAACTAAATATTGACTTTTGCATCAACTTCATGTAATTGTCAATAGAAGCCGTTATTATACTTCAGTATTCCATAGTAACATCTGACAAAAATATCTAAAGCCACTGAAGCAGCAAACTTTGTGGAAATTAATATTTGTGTCATTCTCAGAACTTTTGGCCAAGACTGTAGATCAAATACAAGTAAGTTGATGAGATGCTGCTGCAGAATGGTGCACAGAGAGAGAGACAGATAGAGAGAGACAGGCAGATAGAGAGAGACAGGCAGATAGAGAGAGACAGGCAGATAGAGAGAGACATGTAGAGAGAGAGAGACATGCAGAGAGAGAGAGAGACATGCAGAGAGAGAGAGACAGGCAGAGAGAGAGAGACAGGCAGAGAGAGAGAGAGAGAAACAGAAAGATAGAGAGACAGGCAGAGAGAAAGAGACAGAGAGAGAGACAGAGAGGCAGAGAGAGAGAGACAAAGCCAGGCAGAGAGAGAGAGACAAAGCCAGGCAGAGAGAGAGAAACAGAAAGATAGAGAGACAGGCAGAGAGAAAGAGAGAGAGACAGAGAGCGAGAGAGACAGAGAGAGAGCTGAAGAGAGCGAGACAAAGCCAGGCAGAGAGAGAGAGAGAGAGACAGACAGACAGACAGAGAGACAGAGAGACAGAAAGAGAGAAAGAAAAGTCTCTCATGTGTTTGAATAACAACCTTCATGTTCAGACTGCAGGATATACACTTTCCTAGCAACACCAATATAAAGACCTTATCAACGCTACTCAGAGAACATAATACTGGACACGAGACACCAACCAGGAACAACAATATCCCTGAGATCACAACTGCCTCCAGGAAGATCAGGGTCATAGTCATCAGGCACCAAACATTACAAATCTGACTGAAACAGGTACTTGAAATGAACCAATAACAAACGCTTTGTTTTAGTTTTCTTCAGTTAATGAATACGTCCACGGACAGCATATTGTTGGAGCTTGGAGGAAGCCTTCCATGATATAATTCACACAGACATATAGAAAACATGATAGAATTAATAACAGACGTTTACAAACACTGTGTGACCAGGGAGGGTCATGTTTGGGGGAAGTGATATCATTGCCCCGAGGTTAATTCAGCTTTGACGACTCTAGACATAGCAATGGTCTTTTCCAGCCTGTGTGTGACACAGGGTGAAACAAGGGAGGGGATAAGGGCCATGAAAGAGGCATCCAAACAAAAAGAGACGACAGGGCGAGGGCTCTTCCCTTATGTCTGTCTGTGGGGGGGATAGAGAGAGGACAGGGTGAGGGGCTCTTCCTTATGCCTGTCTGTGTGGGGAGGATAGAGAGAGGACAGGGTGAGGGGCCTTCCCTTACAGCTGTCTGTGTGGGCGGGATAGAGAGAGGGACAGGGTGAGGGGCTCTTCCCGCCTGTCTGTGGGGGGGGATAGAGAGACCAAGACTTCACAAAATGGGACAAACACCAAGTTGAGACTGCACGCAGAATTCTGCAAAATATCCTCCGTGTACAACGTAGAACACCAAATAATGCATGCAGAGCAGAATTAGGCCGATACCCACCATTATCAAAATCCAGAAAAGAGCTGTTAAATTCTATAACCACCTAAAAGGAAGCGATTCCCAAACCTTCCACAACAAAGCCATCACCTACAGAGAGATGAACCTGGAGAAGAGTCCCCTGCAAGTTGGTCCTGGGGCTCTGTTCACAAAGACCCTACAGAGCCCCATGACAGCAGCACAATTAGACCCAACCAAATCATGAGAAACAAAAAGATAATTACTTGACACATTGGAAAGAATTAACAAAAAAACAGAGCAAACTAGAATGCTATTTGGCCCCACACAGAGAGTACACAGCGGCAGAATACCTGACCACTGTGACTGACCCAAAATTAAGGAAAGCTTTGACTATGTACAGACTAGCGAGCATAGCCTTGCTATTGAGAAAGGCCGCCGTAGGCAGACATGGCTCTCAAGAGAAGACAGGCTATGTGCTCACTGCCTACAAAATGAGGTGGAAACTGAGCTGCACTTCCTAACCTCCTGCCCAATGTATGACCATATTAGAGAGACATATTTTCAGATTACACAGATCCACAAAGCATTCGAAAACAAATCCAATTTTGAAAACTCCCATATCTACTGGGTGAAATTCCACAGTGTGCCATCAGAGCAGCAAGATTTGTGACCTGTTGCCACGAGAAAGGGCAACCAGTGAAGAACACGCACCATTGTAAATACAACCCATATCTATGCTTATTTATTTTATCTTGTGTCCTTTACCATTTGTACATTGTAAAAACACTGTATATATATATATAATATGACATTTGTAATGTCTTTATTGTTTTGAAACTTCTGTATGTGTGATGTCTACTGTTAATTTTTATTGTTTATTTCACTTTATATATTATCTACCTTACTTGCTTTGGCAATGTTAACACATGTTACCCATGCCAATAAAGCCCCTTGAATTGAATTGAGAGGACAGGGTGACAGGCCCCACTTTGCCATCAGGCCTCATGACTGATCTGCCCTGACGCAGAGCCACACGCTCAGACACCATCCACAGAGGAGGAGGAGAGAGGGAAGGGTAAGGAGGGTGAGAGAGGTAAGGTAGGACACCCTGTCAGAGGGCGAGGAGGGGGAGGGGGTGAGGAGGAGTAGTGGTGTCCTTTAGTAGTTTCTTTGCAGCAACCAGTCCATGCTTCTTACATGTACATTGCTTGCTGTTTGCGGTTTTAGGCTAGGTTTCTGTACAGTACTTTGACATCTGCTGATGTAAAAAAAGGGCTTTATAAATACATTTGATTGAGTCAAGCAATCTCATCTGAGTTGATGTTGAGCTGTCTGTTACTTGAACTCGGTGAAACATTTATTTCTGCTGCAATCTGAGGTGCAGTTAACTCTAATGAATGTATCCTCTGCGGCAGAGGTAACTCTGGGTCTTCCTTTCCAGTGATGGTCCTCATGAGAGCCAGTTTCATCATAGCGCTTGATGGTTTTTGCGACTGAACTTGAAGAAACTTTCAAAGCTCCTGCATTGACTGACGCTCATGTCTTAAAGTAATGATGGACTGTTGTTTCTATTTGCTTATTTGAGCTGTTCTTGCCATAAAATAGACTTGGTCTTTTACCAAATAGGGGCTATCTTCTGTATTCCACCCTACCTTGTCAAAACACAATTGATTGGCTCAAACACATTAATTCACGTTTAACAAGGCACACCTGTTAATTGAAATGCATTCCACCTCATGAAGCTGGTTGAGAGAATGCAAAGCTGTCATCAAGGCAAAGGGTGGCTACTTTGAAGAATCTCATATAAAATATATTTTGATTTGTTGAGCACTTTTTTTTTTTTTGGTTACTACATGATTCCATGTGTTATTTCATAGTTTTGATGTCTTCACTCTATTATTCTACAATGTAGAAAATAGTAAAAAATAAAGAAAGACCAGGAATGAGTAGGTGTCTGGAACCATATGCTGAAAGACCAGGCAGTTCTAGTGTTAAGGCAGCACACCTATAGAACTCTCTTTGTTGTCTTTGCGTGTCAAAAGATGCACATCAAAACACGATTCTACTATAGAATGCTGTGTGTGCTGAATGTGTACGTGTGATCTCTACTATAGAATGCTGTGTGTGCTGAATGTGTACGCAGGATTCTACTATAGAATGCTGTGTGTGCTGAATGTGTACAGGATTCTACTATAGAATGCTGTGTGTGCTGAATGTGTACGTGTGATTCTACTATAGAATGCTGTGTGTGCTGAATGTACGTGTGATTCTACTATAGAATGCTGTGTGTGCTGAATGTGTACGTGATTCTACTATAGAATGCTGTGTGTGCTGAATGTGTACGTGTGATTCTACTATAGAATGCCAAAAATGAATGTGTACGTGTGATTCTACTATAGAATGCTGTGTGCTGAATGTACATGTGATTCTACTATAGAATGCTGTGTGTGCTGAATGTGCACGTGTGATTCCTACTATAGAATGCTGTGTGTGCGGAATGTGTACGTGTGATTCTACTATAGAATGCTGTGTGTGCTGAATGTGTACGTGTGATTCTACTATAGAATGCTGCTGTGTGCTGAATGTGTACGTGTGATTCTACTATAGAATGCTGTGTGTGCTGAATTTGCACGTGTGATTCTACTATAGAATGCTGTGTGTGCTGAATTTGCACGTGATTCTTTTATAGAATGCTGTGTGTGCTGAATGTACGTGTAAGCCAAGAGCCACGTTACATGAGCACTGTCAAAGCTGTACAATACTGCGTTGGTAATATGGCATTATTTGTTTGACCGAATGGGAAAACGTCTGTGTGAGCATTTGAAATTAGATCAGGATCAAAATGTTCAATTTAAATATTATTATCAGGTTCTGGGGCAGCTAGCCGGCTTTAGCTTGGTACCTAGCTAGCACAAATGCAACCAGCCTGAAAACAATGACCAGTAGAAACTGCAGTCATTTTCATTATTCTTAGCAATGATTTAGGAATCATTGTGAGTCAATATTAGCTAGATATTCACTTGTTGTTCTCCTATTGAAATAACTAGCTAGCCAGCTACTTGTATTTTATTTTTATTTAACCTTTATTTAACTAGGCAAGGCAGTTAAGAGCAAATTCTTTTTCATCCCCGTTGTATTGTTTTTCCTCTGGAATAGTGGTCAATACACACAGTAAGTTGACTGGTACAATAAATGTGGCTGAATTCACAGTGGTTTCAGAGTCCCGCAATAAGAGCTACGCGCTAATGTTCTCTGGGTGTCACTGAGTAGACTGATACCCCATGTCATTGATCCACAATCTATAGGTCAGGCTGTACAGTGAAATAAGTATTCCGCCCAATGCAATGTCTTATACATCCAGTGTGATTTCAACAGATTTTTATCAAATGAACTAATTGTCTTTTGTTGAATTTATCTAAGAACATTCCAACCTTGTTTTTCATTATATATTCCATTATGGCATGATTCCACTTGTTTGTATGCATTTGCATCACTTTCATTGAGAGACTTTTATTTTGAAGGCTAACCGCAAAGTCCACTATTGTGGCTAATCCTTATTGTGGATAGCTTCACATAGTTGGGTCCGACCACCATTAATCAAATAATAACTGTTTTATAAATGAGGGTTATTTTAGATGATGACACCTAGCTAGATAGTTCGCTAGCTAACTAGAGCTACTGAAACAGATGCTGTTTTGATATGTTTTTGGGGAAGAATATTGTTTGCTAGCTCGCTAGCTTTTTTATGACCAGTACTGTATGTGCGTGAGACAACTCACATCAGCATCATAGCATACGTAGCGAAGGAATCGGACATATGAAATACCAGTGATGTCATCAATGTAATAACTAATAAAAAATGTATGAACGTGTTAAATGATGTGATGTGCGATCATATTCAGGTCCTGATTGGTCAAATATTGTTATTTTACACGTACAAATAGTGTTATTTGTATCTGTTTTGACACCCAAACAGCTTCCATACCTCCCACACCTCTGATTCAGAGGCATTGGGTTAAAGCGGGAAGACACATTTCAGTTGAATGCATTCAGTTGTACAGCTGAATAGGTATCCCTTCAGTTCAGTAGTGTCTGCTCTGTGTCAATGCCAAGTAAGGGACAAACAGATGAAATCAGCTACAATACTGAGAACAGTGCTCTGTTTCAACCCAGTACCATGTACTTACAACATCACTGTCTCTTTTTCTTCCTCTCCGTCTACCCGTCCCTCTCCCTGTCTCTCTCTCCCCTTCTCTTTTGTCTCTCTACTCTCTATAAAGCTCTTGCTTTCCCCCTCTCTCTCTTTGTCTCTCTACTTCTATAAAGCTCTTTTCTCTCCCACTTCTCTCTCTTTGTCTCTCTACTCTCTCTATAAAGCCTTTTCTCCCTGTCTCTCTCCACCTTCTCTCTTTGTCTCTCTACTCTATAAAGCTCTGTTTCTCTCCACCTTCTCTCTGTCTCTCTACTCTCTAAAGCTCTGTTTCTCTCCACCTTCTCTCTCTTTGTCTCTCTACTCTCTATAAAGCTGTTTCTCTCCCTTCTCTCTTTGTCTCTCTACTCTCTCTATAAAGCTCTGTTTCTCTCCCCTTCTCTCTCTGTCTCTCTACTCTCTCTATAAAGCTCTGTTTCTCTCCTCCTTATCTCTCTTTGTCTCTCTACTCTCTCTATAAAGCTCTGTTTCTTCCATGTCTCTCTCTTTGTCTCTCTACTCTCTCTATAAAGCTCTGTCTCTCCCCTTCTTTGTCTCTTACTACTTCTCTCTATAAAGCTCTTTTTTCTCTCCCCTGTCTCTCTCTCCACCTTCTCTCTCTTGTCTCTCTACCTCTATAAAGCTTTTTTCTCTCCCTGTTCTCTCTCCACCTCTCTCTTGTCTCTCTACTCTATAAAGCTCTGTTTCTCTCCACCTTCTTCTCTGTCTCTCTACTCTAAAGCTCTGTTTCTCTCCACCTTTCTCTCTTTGTCTCTCTACTCTCTCTATAAAGCTGTTTCTCTCCCCTTCTCTCTTGTCTCTCTACTCTCTATAAAGCTCTGTTTCTCTCCTCCTTATCTCTCTTTGTCTCTACTCTATAAAGCTCTGTTTTCTCCATGTCTCTCTCTTTGTCTCTACTCTCTATAAAGCTCTGTTTCTCTCCCTCTCTCTTTGTCTCGCTACTCTCTCTATAAAGCTCTGTTTCTTCTCTCTCTCTCTCTCTCTCTCTCTCTCTTTGTCTCTACTCTATAAAGCTGTTTCTCTCCCCCTTTCTGTCTCTACTCTACTCTATAAAGCTCTGTTTCTCTCCTCCCCTCTCTTTTCTCTACTCTCTATAAAGCTCTGTTTCTCTCCTCCTCTCTTTCTCTCTACTCTATAAAGCTCTGTTTTCTCCTCCTCTCTGTCTCTCTACTTCTATAAAGTTCTGTTTCTCTCCATGTCTCTTTGTCTCTACTCTATAAAGCTCTGTTTCTCTCCCTCCTCTCTCTCTTTGTCTCGCTACCTCTCTATAAAGCTCTGTTTCTCTCCCCTCCTGTCTGGCATGTTTAGCAGCAGAGTGGATGTAAAGGCAGTAATAGAAAGCAGCTGGCCTTGACAGTGTTCTGTTCTGAGCTGCCTGAGGGGAAGAACAGAAGAGGAGAGGGAATGAGGGAGAGAGAAGGGGTGGAGAAAAAGAGAGGAGGGAAGAGGGAGAGGGCTTTGTGACTGACTGACATCTAGAAAGAATGTAATTTGGCACGACAGCCAGGCTACAGAGAGGGAGGGAGAGAGCGAGTGGGATAGAAAGAGAGATATAGGGGGGGGGGAGAGCGAGCTAATGTTTGTTTAATGTGGGATTGTCCTCAACTTGTAATTGGTCTTTAAGGAAGCAGGAGGAGAGGTTTCAAACACTGTCGGCTCAGTGGGAGTGTTTACCCATAATGCCTTAGTGTACTGTACATCCCAAATGGTACCTTGTTGCCTTAATATTCTAATACTGGTCCTTTGTATGCTAATACTGGCCCTTATATTCTAATAATACTAGCCCATATATTCTAATACTAGCCCATATATTCTAATACTGGCCCATATATTCTAATACTGGCCCATATATTCTAATACTGGCCCATATATTCTAATACTGGCCCTTATATTCTAATACTAGCCCGATATTCTAATACTAGCCCGTATATTCTAATACTTGCCCGTATATTCTAATACTGGGCCCTTATATTCTAATACTGGGCCCTTATATTCTAATACTGGGCCTTTATATTCTAATACTGGGCCTTTATATGCTAATATCGCCCTTATATGCTAATACCGGGCCCTTATATGCTAATACCGGGCCCTTATATGCTAATACTGGCCCTTATATTGTAATACTGGGCCTTTATATTCTAATACTGGGCCTTTATATTCTAATACTGGGCCCTTATATTCTAATACTGGGCCTTTATATTCTAATACTGGGCCTTTATATTCTAATACTGGGCCCTTATATGCTAATACTGGGCCCTTATATTCTAATACTGGGCCTTTATATTCTAATACTGGGCCCTTATATTCTAATACTGGCCCTTATATTCTAATACTGGGGCCAATATTCTAATAGTGGGCGCTTATATTCTAATACTGGGGTATATCTTCTAATAGTGGGCGCTTATATTCTAATACTCGGACCATTATATTACTGGAGCCTTTATATTCTAATACTGGGCCTTTATATTCTAATACTGGGCCATATTGTATTACTGGGCCTTTATATTCTAATACTGGGCCTTTATATTCTAATACTGGGCTCCTTATATGCTAATGCTGGCCCTTATATTCTTATACTGGGCCTTATATTCTAATACTGGCCCTTATAATTTATTACTGGGCCTTTATATTCTAATACTCGGGCCTTTATATTCTAATACTGGGCCCTTATATGCTAATGCTGGCCCTTATATTCTAATACTGGGCCCTTATATGCTAATACTGGCCCTTGTTATTCTAATACTGGTCCTTATATTCTAATACTTCTTGGGCCTTATATACTGGGCCGTTATATTCTAATAGTGGACGCTTATATTCTTCTACTGGACCATTATATTACTGAGCCTTTATATTCTAATACTGGGCCTTTATATTCTAGTAGTGGGCGCTTATATTCTTCTACTGGACCATTATATTACTGAGCCTTTATATTCTAATACTGGGCCTTTATATTCTAATACTGGGCCTTATATACTGGGCCCTTATATTCTAATACTGGGCCCTTATATTCTAATACTGGGCCTTTATATTCTAATACTGGGCCTTATATACTGGGCCCTTATATTCTAATACTGGGCCCATATATTCAATTCTGGGCCTCAACCCCAGTTCCAGTGATTATTTTCTTCATTGTTTCCCTCTCATCAGGGGAATGATTTCAGATCTGGGACACCAGGTGTCTGCAATTTAGTTATCAGGTAGAACAGAATAACAGCAGACTGGACCTCCTCGAGTCAGAGTTGAATACCCCTTATATAGGGAATACGGTGCCATTTGGGACGCTGACCCCCACGTTCTGCATCTCCTCTCGCTACCACCAAATCCCTCCTCCTCTTCTTCCTGAATCCCTACCTCTAACACAGACACAGCAGCTCCTTACTTCTGGCACTGTGTGTGTTTGTGGAGCTGGTTCTGGTTAGTGTCAGGGCTTTAGAGGGTTAGACCCTGGCCCCGAAGTCCCCCAGGAGACGGGGAGACCCAGGCCAAGGGCAGGTTTCACTGGGGAGCTGAAGCCCCTCTCCCCACTGGACACCCCTCAGCCTGGAGGTCATGTGTCTTGTGCTGATTAACATTTTCAAGGTGGCTGATATTCTCTCGCTCTCTCTCTCTCTCTGCCCATCCCCCATTGTGGGCAGTATGCACGGTGGCCCTCTCAATAGTCTGTACAAAGCTCTCCTTGCCCTACCGCTCAATCCCTCGCTCGTCCCTGAACGTTAGGGCTAGACTCACTAGGAAAGCAGCAGGAGTTCTGTTGACGAAGGCTGACGCATTCTGTTTTTGGTTTCCCTCAAAATAGGATAGTTAAAATTAAGTTTTAAAAAATGGTGTGGTTTTGACTGTAATCTTTGTGAGGAGAACACCACACAGATACAGAGATAGTCTATTTAAGACTGCAGACCAGACCTCCGTGTCTCTCTGTTTATATCTGTGAGTTAAACCACTGCATCTGTCTGTTAATTTCCTTTGTGTTTACTCCCTGCTTTGTCCTGTAGTAGTACTGTTCCATGGTTCAGTCTGTAGTCAGATATTGCATCAGATATTGTGTTAGCTGAATTCACACCTTGGATTGGCTTGATCCATAGGGCCTTATCATTTATTTGTTTATCTTTGAAACTCCACAAGTACTTGAATTGTTCCACAGATAGAGTATATTTTGCGTACAGTTGATCGTTTAAGTAGAAATTGAACACTGATATTGAATTAAAGCCTGCGATATTAAATGAAATGCCATTTAATGTAGACCGCATGGAGTAAATTAAACCAATCAGCAGTTTGTCCCTTGTCATGTTTTACGACTTCTAGGAAGATTCTAACCCACTTTATGACAGAATTCTTACAATTTGGTGAAATAAAATGTATGTTTTTGTTTAAACCAAATGACACTACCCAAAATGTAATCTGTTCGTGGAACGACCCGTAATATAACTGTATAATACTATGTGGATGCACAACAACATGCACATTTAACACATATGCTATTGTGAGGACGTGGAGATGCAGCCCTCTGTCATCCCTGCTGCTCCACATCCACATCCCTTCCTCCTTCATTACACTGTCATCCTGCTGAGGACAGGCAAGCAGACTGTCATCCTGCTGAGGACAGGCAAACAGACTGTCATCCTGCTGAGGGCAGGCAAGCAGACTGTCATCCTGCTGAGGGAGGCAAGCAGACTGTCATCCTGCTGAGGGCAAGCAGACTGTCATCCTGCTGAGGGCAGGCAAGCAGACTGTCATCCTGCTGAGGGCAGGCAAGCAGACACTGTCATCCTGCTGAGGGCAGGCAAGCAGACTGTCATCCTGCTGAGGGCAGGCAAGCAGACTGTCATCCTGCTGAGGGCAGGCAAGCAGACTGTCATCCTGCTGAGGGCAAGAGACTGTCGTCCTGCTGAGGGCAGGCAAGCAGACCGTCATCCTGCTGAGGGCAGGCAAGTAGACTGTCATCCTGCTGAGGGCAGGCAAGCAGACTGTCATCCCGCTGAGGGCAGGCAAGACTGTCATCCTGCTGAGGGCAGGCAAGCAGACTGTCATCCTGCTGAGGGCAGGCAAGCAGACTGTCATCCTGCTGAGGGGGTGCGCAGACTGTCATCCTGCTGAGGGCAAGCAACAGACTGTCATCCTGCTGAGGGCAGGCAAGTTAGACTGCTGTCCTGCTGGAGGGCAGGCAAGCAGACTGTCATCCTGCTGAGGCAGGCAAGCAGACCGTCATCCTGCTGAGGGCAGGCAAGCAGACTGTCATCCTGCTGAGGGCAGGCAAGCAGACTGTCATCCTGCTGAGGGCAGGCAAGCAGACTGTCATCCTGCTGAGGGCAGGCAAGCAGACTGTCATCCTGCTGAGGGCAGGCAAAGCAGACTGCCATCCTGCTGAGGACAGCACAGACAGAGGGGGAATGAGCCAGATGCTGTGTCTTTGTCTGTCTGCCTGCTTGTGTGCCTGTCTGTCTCTCCCTGCCTGTCTGTCTCTCCCTGCCTGCCTGTCTGTCTCTGCCTGTCTGTCTCTCCCTGCCTGCCTGTCTGCCTGTCTCTCCCTGCCTGCCTGCCTGTCTCTCTCTGCCTGCCTGTCTCTCCCTGCCTGCCTGTCTCTCCCTGCCTGCCTGCCTGTCTCTTCCTGCCTGCCTGTCTCTCCCTGCCTGCCTGCCTGTCTCTTCCTGCCTGCCTGCCTGTCTCTGCCTGCCTGTCTCTCCCTGCCTGCCTGCCTGTCTCTTCCTGCCTGCCTGCCTGTCTATTCCTGCCTGCCTGCCTGTCTCTTCCTGCCTGCCTGCCTGTCTCTCCCTGCCTACCTGCCTGCCTGCCTGTCTCTTCCTGCCTGCCTGCCTGTCTATTCCTGCCTGCCTGCCTGCCTGTCTATTCCTGCCTGCCTGCCTGTCTCTTCCTGCCTGCCTGCCTGTCTCTT
>NW_027012075.1:0-20917 GCF_036934945.1 Oncorhynchus masou masou
TACGTCTGAAATATCTATTCTAACACTCCAAGACCAGAGAAGCTCTACAACTACAAAGGACATTGTGAACTCTGGTAGACAAACCAAGAGTCTTACATATATCGAGCCACTACCTATAGACGGATCGATTGGTTTCAACAGAGAGATGACAAAGACATCCATGCATAAATATATACATTGCATTCCTTATCCGAATGAGCGTTTGTTCATGTGCAAAGTGTCTATCTTCCCGTTACCGTAGCTTCCAAATGTATTGTATGAAACCTCTTCCAAGGTTAGGAGCATTTGTCACAAATTAAGTGGGAAACTGTCACCAAAATCACCCCAGAATGAGAGTTCTTCCGAACAGTACCTATGTGTTTGTTTCTCCGTCCTGGTCCACCCAGGCTGCAGGCAAAGTCCAAGGATAGCAGGGTTCGGTACATGAATCGGGTTCTGGGTAGGTCAGGTTCAAACGCCAAGGTTCATCCAAAACAGTCCAGCTCATACACAGTAAATATGTCTCTTTCTCAGATTAAATTAAATTCACATTTATTTTGTTTTCATCATCAGCTGATATCTCAAAGTGCTGTATAGAAACCCAGCCTAAAACCCCAAACAGCAAGCAATGCAGGTGTAGAAGCACGGTGGCTAGGAAAAACTCCCTAGAAGGCCGGAACCTAGGAAGAAACCTAGAGAGGAACCAGGCTATGAGGGTGGCCAGTCCTCTTCTGGCTGTGCCGGGTGGAAATTATAAGGATTTTCAAATGTTCATAGATGACCAGCAGGGTCAAACAATAATCAACTGGAGCAGCAGCACGGCCAGGTGGACTGGGGACAGCAAGGAGTCATCATGCCAGGTAGTCCTGAGGCATGGTCCTAGGGCTCAGGTCCTCTGAGAGAGAGAAAGAAAGAGAGAAAAGGGAATTAGAGAGAGCATACTTAAATTCACACAGGACACTGGATAAAACAGGATAAATACTCTAGATATATCAGACTGACCCTAGCCCCCGGCACATAAAGTACTGCAGCATAGATACTGGAGGCTGAGACAGGGGGTCAGGAGATACTGTGCCCCATCCGAGGATATAACCCCACCCACTTTACCAAAGCACAGCCCCCACACCACTAAGTGATATCTTCAACCACCAACTTACCATCCTGAGACAAGGCCAGTATAGCCCACAAAGATCTCCACTTTGCAGCACAACCCAAGGGGCGCCAACCCAGACAGGAAGATCACATCAGTGATCCCACTCAAGTAACGCACCCCTCCTAGGGACGGCATTAACTTCTTGAAACTCCCCATCCCGGATCCGGGATTGTGACTAAAGCCTCAGGCTCATTAGCATAACGCAACGTGCGATTTCTGAAAATCGCAAATAAAATTAAAATAATGCGTTTGCTCTCAAGCTTAGCCTTTTCTTAACAACACTGTCATCTCAGATTTTCAAAATATGCTTTTGAACCATAGAAATTGACTAATTTGTGTAAGAGTATGCAAAGCTAGCATAGCATTTTGTGTAGCATGTAGCACGCAACATTTTCACAAAAGCCAGATAACCAAATAAATAAAATCATTAACTTTGAAGAGCTTCGGATGTTTTCAATGAGGAGACTCTCAGTTACATAGCAAATGTGCAGTTTTTCAAAAAAATATTATTTGTGTAGGACAAATCACTCCGTTTTGTTCACGTTTGGCTATGAAAAAACCCTGTATACAGTTATAGCCTGAAGCTCATTAGCATAATGTAACGTTAACGATTTCTGAAAATCGCAAATAAAATGAAAATAATGCATCTGCTCTCAAGCTTAGCCTTTTCTTAACAACACTGTCATCTCAGATTTTCAAAATATGCTTTTGAACCATAGAAATGGACTAATTTGTGTAAGAGTATGCAAAGCTAGCAATGCATTTTGAATAACATGTAGCACGCAACATTTTCACAAAAACCAGATAACCAAATAAATAAAATCATTTACCTTTGAAGAGCTTCTGATGTTTTCAATGAGGAGACTCTCAGTTACACACCAAATGCGCAGTGTTTCCTGAAAGCTTCTGTGTGTAGGAGAAATCGTTCCGTTTTCTACATTGCGCCTGGCTACTGAAACGAACCGAAAATGCAGTCACCTACAACGTAAAACTTTCCGGATTAACTACATAATATCGACCGAAACATGGCAAACGTTGTTTGGAATCAGTCCTCAAGGTGTTTTTTCACATGTCTCTTCATTGACATGCAGTTCGTGGAAGCTTGCTTTACTCTGTGTATTGTTTGGAAAAATACTGGCAGGTGACTTTTGCGCACCAATTTCAGGCGCAGGACACCGGGCGGACACGTGGTAAATGTGGTCTCTTATGGTCAATCTTCCAATGATCTGCCTACAAATACGTCACAATGCTGCAGACACCTTGTGGAAACGACAGAAAGGGCAGACTCATTCCTCTTGCGTTCACAGCCATATAAGGAGATCATGACAAACAGAGCCTCAAAAATCCTTGTCATTTCCTGGATGCCATCTCATCTTGGTTTTGCCTGAAGCTCACGTTAAAGGGCACGCACAGAAGATCTTTGTATTTCTGGACACGTCAGAGTGTTTTCTTTCGAACAGTAGCAATTATATGCATAGTCGAGCATCTTTTTGTGACAAAATATCTTGTTTAAAACGGGAACGTTTTCATCCAAAAATGAAATTGCGCCCCTAGAGTTCAAAGAGGTTAAAGAGCACCAGTAAGCCAGTGACTCAGCCCCTGTAATAGGGTTAGAGGCAGAAAATCCTAGTGGAGAGAGGAACCAGCTAGGCAGAGACAGCAAGAGGCGGTTCGTTGCTCCAGTGCCTTTCCGTTCACCCCCACACTCCTGGGCCAGACTACACTCAATCATAGGACCTACTGAAGAGATGAGTCTTCAATAAAGACTTAAAGGTTGAGACTGAGTCTACGTCTCTCACATGGGTAGGCAGACCATTGCATATAAATGGAGCTCTCTAGGAAAGCTCTGCCTCCAGCTGTTTGTTCAGAAATTCTAGGGACAGTAAGGAGGCCTGCGTCTTGTGACCGTAGCGTACGTGTAGGTATGTGCGGCAGGACCAAATCAGAAAGGAAGGTAGGAGCAAGCCCATGTAATGCTTTGTAGGTTAGCAGTAAAACCTTGAAATCAGCCCTTGCCTTAACAGGAAGCCAGTGTAGAGATGCTAGCACCGGAGGAATGTGATCAGAATTTTGGGTTGTAGTCAAGATTCTAGCAGCCGTGTTCAGCACTAACGGAAGATTATTTATTGCTTTATCCGGGTAGCCGGAAAGTAGAGCATTGCAATAGTCTAACCCAGAAGTGACAAAAGCATGGATTAATTTTTCTGCATCATTTTTGGACAGGAAGTTTCTGATTTTTGCAATGTTACGTAGATGGAAAAAAGCTGTCCTTGAAACAAACTTGATATGTTGTTACTGTAATTTAATGATGCCAATGTGTTTTCATTAATTGAAAACCCTTAATCTATTTTATATTTTATTTGTAAGATTCTTGTTTGCATAAAATAGACGGAGACCAGTCTTTTCAATAATAGGTAACAGAATTTATTCTCGGAGCGCGCTGCCACTTCACCACGAGCAACAGTTTATATACAAAACATGACGTCATTTCATTGCTTAACAGAAACCCCTCCTCTCGACAGGGACAAAGTGAGGTGAAAAGTTCATTCTAACTTACTAACACACTCCCAGGTAACTTTTGACCCCTCAACGTTATCGATCACCCCTTAGCTGACAGTTCTAATTAATAGAAAACCTAGGAATGCACTCACTGTCTTATCTTAAACACCCCAGAGCTCAGTTTCGTCGGTTCAACCATAGGTTAACTACCTTATCTGTTTACATAGTCCACTTCTTTCTTCCTAGTTGGAATGGTGTTCATTAACTTTAATTACTCCTTGTCTGTGCCACACAATCCCATCGTATGAACTCATATTGTTAATCAGATATAATAAAACAGAGTATAAGTTTACTTAGTTACAGTTCCATTTAAAATGATTTGTTCAGTCATTTAATCATAATTTTACCAACATATGTTCTTCAAAAGAGGTCAGGATCCAGAGTAACGCTGAGGTCCTCACAGTTTTATTTGAGACGACTGTACAACCATCAAGATTAATTGTCAGATTCAACAGATCTCTTTGTTTCTTGGGACCTAGAACAAGCATCTCTGTTTTGTCCGAGTTTAAAAGTAGAACATTTTCAGCCATCCACTTCCTTATGTCTGAAACACATGCTTCTAGCGAGGGCAATTTTGAGGCTTCACCATGTTTCATCGAAATGTACAGCTGTGTGTCATCCGCATAGCAGTGGAAGTTAACATTATGTTTCCGAATGACATCCCCAAGAGGTAAAATATATAGTGAAAACAATAGTGGTCCCAAAACGGAACACCGAAATTTACAGTTGATTTGTCAGAGGACAAACCATCCACAGAGACAAATTGATATCTTTCCAACAGATAAGATCTAAACCAGGCCAGAACTTGTCCGTTTAGACCAATTTGGGATTCCAATCTCTCAAAAGAATGTGGTAATCGATGGTATCAAAAGCAGCACTAAGGTCTAGGAGCACAAGGACAGATTCAGAGCCCCGGTCCGACGCCATTAAAAGGACATTTAACACCTTCATAAGTGCAGTCTCAGTGCTATGATGGAGTCTAAAACCATACTGAAGCATTTTGTATACATTGCTTGTCTTCAGAAAGGAGTTGCTGCGCAATAACTCTTTTCTAAAATAATTGAGAGGAATGGAAGATTCGATATTGGCCGATAGTTTTTATATTTTCTGGGTCAAGGTTTGGCTTTTTCAAGAGAGGCTTTGTTACTGCCACTTTTAGTGAGTTTGGTACACATCCGGTGGATAGATAGCCGTTTATTATGTTCAACATAGGAGGGCCAAGCACAGGAAGCAGCTCTTTCAGGAGTTTAGTTGGAATAGGGTCAAGTATGCAGCTTGAAGGTTTAGAGGCCATGATTATTTTCATCATTGTGTCGAGATATAGTACTAAAACACTTGAGTGTCTCCCTTGATCCTAGGTCCTGGCAGATTTGTGCAGACTCAGGACAACTGAGCGTTGGAGGAATACGCAGATTTAAAGAGGAGTCCGTAATTTGCTTTCTAATGATCATGTTCTTTTCCTCAAAAAGTTCATGAATTTATCACTGCTGAAATGAAAGATCCTTCCAGCCCCCTCTCTCCCTCTTCCTGGTTTGTCTTGACCCTTTATCTCTGGGCCCCACCTTCTGAGGGTTCCCCTTGCTTCTTGGAATTGTAATTTTGGCACTTGGCCATTTCGTGATCTAGTAGTTCTGGTCAGGCGGCCATTTTAGTGATCGGGCAGAGCCCGTTTATTAGTTGTGCTCTCACATATCTGCTATTTATCACTCAACCCCTTCTTTGACACAGTATGTACGACTCTCTATGCCCCCTCTCCTTACCTACCCCTCCCTTTCCATTGTGTAAACAAGCTGTCATATCTTGTTAGTCCACTAGGACCTGTTTTCATTGCATTATGTTAGTAATCAATAACCTATACCACGTGTGTTGGTTTATGTATTTCTGTGTGATTCTGTCATGTCTTGTTATGTCTGTTCCTGTCCTTTCTCTTCACTCTGTCTCTCTCTGCTGGTCTTTTTAGGTTACCTTCTCTGTCTCTCATTCTTCAGCTGTTCTACATCTCCTCTAACTAGCTCATTCACTCTTTCACACCTGTTCTCTCTTCCCCCTCTGATTAGGTCTCTATTTCTCTCTCTGTTCCTGCTACTTTCAGTGTCTGATTCTTGTTTGTGTTTTTTGATGCCAGAAGCAAGCTGTCGTCGCGTTTGCTTCCACCTTGTCCTATCCTGTCGGAGTCTGCCTGGCAGGTGCATCCTGCATTATACCAACGTTCTTTTGTTCCATTGACTACGTTGGAAGAGGATTTATGCCATTCCTGTTTTTCATTAAAGAACTCTGTTTTCTGTTAAAACCGCTTTTGGGTCTTCACTCAAGTACATAACAGAAGAATCAGACCAAGAATGGACCCAGCGGCTCCGGACCCTTTTCACTCCGCCGTCGAGATCCAGGGAGCGATGCTAGGCAGACACGAGGAGGAATTGTCTGCTGCTCGACATGCCGTTGAGACCCTGGCCGTCCAAGTCTCCGACCTCACAAGACAGGTTCACCGACTCCACCTCGATCCACCGCCCACTTCCAGGGTTTCCGAGTCTCCGGGCCCAGGATCAACAACCCGCCGTGTTACTCTGGGGAGCCCACTGAGTGCCGCTCATTCCTCACTCAGTGTGATGTGGTGTTCTCTCTCCAGCCCAACACTTACTCCAGGAGCGCAGCCCGCATCGCCTACGTCATTTCTCTCCTTACCGGACGGGCGCGTGAGTGGGGCACGGCAGTCTGGGAGGCGAGGGCTGAGTGTATTAACCAGTATCAAGACTTTAAGGAGGAGATGATACGGGTTTTTGACCGTTCTGTTTTTGGGGAGGAGGCTTCCAGGGCCCTGTCTTCCCTATGTCAGGGGAATCGATCCATAACGGATTATTCTATTGAGTTTCGCACTCTCGCTGCCTCAAGTGACTGGAGCAGAGCCGGCTTTGCTCGCTCGTTTTCTGGAGGGTCTCCTCGTCGAGGTTAAGGACGAGATCCTCTCCCGGGAGGTTCCTTCCAGTCTGGACTCCTTAATAGCTCTCGCTATTCGCATAGAGCGACGGTTTGATCTTCGTCGCCGAGCTCGTGGAAAGGAGCTCGCGTTCTCCGCTGCTCCCCTCTCCACATCACTGCCACCTGCCGCATCACTGCCACCCTCCTCCGCCGGCTCGGATGCTGAGCCTATGCAGCTGGGGGGTATCCGCATCTCGGCCAAGGAGAAGGAACGGAGAATCACCAATCGCCTCTGTCTCTACTGCGGCTCCGCTGGTCATTTTGTCACCTCATGTCCAGTAAAAGCCAGAGCTCATCAGTAAGAGGAGGGCTACTGGTGAGCGCAACTACTCAGGCCTCTCCTTCTGGATCACGCACTACTTTTCCGGTCCATCTCCGCTGGCCCGGTTCATCTGCTTCCTGCAGTGCCTTGATAGACTCTGGGGCGGAGGGCTGTTTTATGGACGAGACCTGGGCTCGGGAACATGACATTCCTCTCAGACAGTTAGGGAGCCCACGGCCTTGTTCGCTTTAGATGGTAGTTCTCTCCCCAAGATTCAGCGTGAGACGCTGCCTTTAACCCTCACTGTCTCTGGTAATCATAGCGAAACCATTTCTTTTTTAATTTTTCGTTCACCTTTTACACCTGTTGTTTTGGGTCATCCCTGGCTAGTGCGCCATAACCCTTCTATTAATTGGTCTAGTAATACTATCCTATCCTGGAATGTTTCTTGTCATGTGACCTGTTTAATGTCTGCTATCCCTCCTGTTTCCTCTGTCTCTTCTTCACAGGAGGAGCCTGGCGATTTGACAGGGGTGCCGGAGGAGTATCACGATCTGCGCACGGTGTTCAGTCGTTCCAAGGCCACTTCTCTCCCTCCACACCGGTCGTATGACTGTAGTATTGATCTCCTTCCGGGAACCACTCCCCCGGGGGTAGATTATACTCTCTGTCGGCTCCCGAACGTAAGGCTCTCGAGGATTATTTGTCGGTTTCGCTCGACGCCGGTACCATAGTCTCCTCCTCCTCTCCCGCCGGGCGGGGTTTTTTTTTTGTTCAGAAGAAGGACGGGTCCCTGCGCCCATGCGTGGATTATCGAGGCTGAATGACATAACAGTTAAGAATCGTTATCCGCTTCCTCTTATGTCTTCAGCCTTCGAGATCCTGCAGGGAGCCAGGTTTTTCACCAAATTGGACCTTCGTAACGCCTACCATCTCGTGCGCATCAGGGAGGGGGACGAGTGGAAGACGGCGTTTAACACTCCGTTAGGGCACTTTGAATACCGGGTTCTTCCTTTCGGCCTCGTTAACGCTCCAGCTGTCTTTCAGGCACTAGTTAACGACGTCCTGAAGACATGCTGAACATTTTGTTTTCGTTTACATGGACGATATCCTGATTTTTTCACCGTCTCTCTCGATTCATGTTCAGCACGTGCGACGCGTCCTCAGCGCCTTTTGGAGAACTGTCTTTATGTGAAGGCTGAGAAGTGCATTTTTCATGCCGCCTCTGTCCCTTTTCTCGGTTCCGTTATTTCCGCTGAGGGCATTAAGATGGATCCCGCTAAGGTCCAGGCTGTCATTGATTGGCCCGTTCCTAAGTCACGCGTCGAGCTCCAGCGCTTTCTGGGCTTAGCTAATTTCTATCGTCGTTTCATCCGTAATTTCGGTCAGGTGGCAGCTCCCCTCACAGCCCTTACTTCTGTTAAGACGTGCTTTAAGTGGTCCGTTTCCGCCCAGGGAGCTTTTGATCTTCTTAAGAATCGTTTTACATCCGCTCCTATTCTTGTTACACCTGACATCTCTAGACAGTTTGTTGTTGAGGTTGACGCGTCAGAGGTGGGCGTGGGGCCATTCTTTCTCAGCGCTCTCTCTGACGGCAAGGTCCATCCTTGCGCGTTTTTCTCTCATCGCTTATCGCCGTCAGAACGTAACTATGATGTTGGTAATCGCGAACTGCTCGCCATCCGCTTAGCCCTAGGCGAATGGCGACAGTGGTTGGAGGGCGACCGTTCCTTTTGTCGTTTGGACTGACCATAGGAACCTTGAGTACATCCGTTCAGCCAAGCGACTTAATGCGCGTCAGGCTCGTTGGGCTCTGTTTTTTGCTCGTTTCGAGTTTGTTATTTCTTATCGTCCGGGCTCAAAAACACCAAGCCTGATGCTTTATCTCGTCTCTTCAGTTCTTCTGAGGTTTCCACCGACCCCGAGGGGATTCTCCCTGACGGGCGTGTTGTCGGGTTGACTGTCTGGGGAATTGAGAGGCAGGTAAAGCAGGCACTCGCTCACACTCCGTCGCCGCGAGCTTGTCCTAGGAACCTTCTGTTCGTTCCCGTTCCTACTCGTCCGGCCGTTCTTCAGTGGGCCCACTCTGCCAAGTTAGCCGGCCACCCCGGCGTTCGGGGTACGCTCGCTTCCATTCGCCAGCGTTTCTGGTGGCCCACTCGGGAACGTGACGCGCGTCGATTTGTCGCCGCTTGTTCGGTCTGCGCGCAGACTAAATCTGGGAACTCTCCTCCTGCCGGCCGTCTCAGACCGCTTCCCATTCCCTCTCGACCGTGGTCTCACATCGCTTTAGATTTTATCACCGGACTGCCTTCATCAGCGGGAAGACAGTTATTCTTACGGTTGTCGATAGATTCTCTAAGGCGGCTCATTTCGTTCCTCTCGATAAGCTCCCTTCTGCTAAGGAGACGGCTCAGATCATTATCGAGAATGTTTTCCGAATTCATGGCCTTCCGTCTGACGTCGTTTCCGACAGAGGCCCGCAGTTCACGTCTCAATTTTGGAGGGAGTTTTGCCGTTTGATTGGGGCTTCCGTCAGTCTCTCGTCCGGCTTTCATCCCCAGTCTAACGGTCAAGCCGAACGGGCCAATCAGACTGTTGGTCGCATTTTACGCAGCCTTTCTTTTCGTAACCCTGCGTCTTGGTCAGAACAGCTCCCCTGGGCAGAGTACGCCCACAACTCGCTTCCTCGTCTGCTACCGGTCTATCCCCTTTTCAGTGTAGCCTCGGGTACCAGCCTCCGCTGTTCTCATCTCAGCTCGCCGAGTCCTCGTCCCCTCCGCTCAGGCTTTTGTCCAGCGTTGCGAGCGCACCTGGAAGGGGTCAGGTCGGCACTTTGCCGTAATAGAGGGCGCAGACTGTGAGGGCCGCTAATAAGCGTAGGACCAAGAGTCCTAGATATTGTTGCGGTCAGAGAGTATGGCTCTCCACTCAGAACCTTCCCCTTAAGACAGCTTCTCGCAAGTTGGCCCCGCGGTTCATTGGTCCGTTCCGTATTTCTCAGGTCATTAATCCTGTCGCAGTGCGACTTCTTCTCCCGCTATCTTCGTCGCGTTCACCCGGTCTTCCATGTCTCCTGTGTTAAGCCCGTTCTTCGCGCCCCCGCTCGTCCTCCCCCCCCATCCTTGTCGAGGCGCACCCATCTACAGGGTTCGTAAGATTTTGGACATGCGCCCTCGGGGCCGTGGTCAGCAGTACCTAGTGGATTGGGAGGGTACGGTCCTGAGGAGAGGAGTTGGGTTCCCTCTCGGGACGTGCTGGACCGTTCGCTGATCGATGATTTCCTCCGTTGCCGCCAGGTTTCCTCCTCGAGTGCGCCAGGAGGCGCTCGGTGAGTGGGGGGGGTACTGTCATGTCTTGTTATGTCTGTTCCTGTCCTTTCTCTTCACTCTGTCTCTCTCTGCTGGTCTTTTTAGGTTACCTTCTCTGTCTCTCATTCTTCAGCTGTTCTACATCTCCTCTAACTAGCTCATTCACTCTTTCACACCTGTTCTCTCTTCCCCCTCTGATTAGGTCTCTATTTCTCTCTCTGTTCCTGCTACTTTCAGTGTCTGATTCTTGTTTGTGTTTTTTGATGCCAGAAGCAAGCTGTCGTCGCGTTTGCTTCCACCTTGTCCTATCCTGTCGGAGTCTGCCTGGCAGGTGCATCCTGCATTATACCAACGTTCTTTTGTTCCATTGACTACGTTGGAAGAGGATTTATGCCATTCCTGTTTTTCATTAAAGAACTCTGTTTTCTGTTAAAACCGCTTTTGGGTCTTCACTCAAGTACATAACAGATTCTTTACTTAGTTAGTAAATAAATAATTAAGCCAATTTCTGAATTATTCCGTTCGCCCTCCTTTCGGAAAAGCTGACCACGACTCCATTTTGTTGCTCCCAGCCTACTGCTTATAATCAGGGCAAGGTGACCGAAAACATGACTGAATAAAAACAGTGTAGCTATTCCCTCCGCAAGGCAAATAAACAAGTAAAGCATCAGTATAGAGAAAGAGTCGCAATTCAACGGCTCAGACACGAGAGGTATGTGGCAGGGTCTACAGTCAATCACGGATTACAAAAAGAAAACCAGCAATGTCGCAGACCAGGATGTCTTGCTCCCAGACAGACTAAATAACTTCTTTGCTCGCTTTGAGGACAATACAGTGCCACTGACACCTGCGGACTCTTCTTCACTGCAGCCGAGGTGAGTAAAACATTTAAACGTGTTAACCCTCGCAAGGCTGCCGGCCCAGATGGCATCCCTAGCCGCGTCTTCAAAGCATGCGCAGACCAGCTGGCTGGTTTGTTTACGGACATATTCAATCAATCCTTATCCCAGTCCGCTGTTCTCACATGCTTCAAGAGGGCCACCATTGTTCCTGTTCCCAAGAAAGCTAAGGTAACTGAGCTAAATGACTGCCGCCCCGTAGCACTCACTTCTGTCATCATGAAGTGCTTTGAGAGACTAGTCAAGGACCATATCACCTCCACCCTACCTGACACCCGAGACCAACTCCAATTTGCTTACCGCCCCAAAAGGTCCAAAGACGACGCAATCGCAACCACACTGCACACTGCCCTAACCCATCTGGACAAGAGGAATACCTATGTGAGAATGCTGTTCATCGACTACAGCTCAGCATTTAACACCATAGTATCCTCCAAACTCGTCATCAAGCTTGAGACCCTGGGTCTCGACCACGCCCTGTGCAACTGGGTACTGGACTTCCTGACGGGTCGGCCCCAGGTGGCGAGGTTAGGTAACAACATCTCCACCCCGTTGATCCTCAACACTGGTGCCCCACAAGGGTGCGTTCTGAGCCCTCTCCTGTACTCCCTGTTCACCCACGACTGCGTGGCCACGCACGCCTCCAACTCAATCATGAAGTTTTCAGACGACACTACAGTGGTAGGCTTGATTACCAACAACCACGAGACAGCCTACAGGGAGGAGGTGAGGGTCCTGGGAGTTTGGTGTCAGGAAAATAACCTCACACTCAACGTCAACAAAACCAAGGAGATGATTGTGGACTTCAGGAAACAGCAGAGGGAGCACCCCACTATCCACATCGATGGGGCAGTAGTGGAGAGGGTAGTAAGTGTTAAGTTCCTCGGCGTACACATCACTGAATTGAATTGGTCCACACACACAGACAGCATGGTGAAGAAGGCGCAGCAGCGCCTCTTCAACCTCTGGAGGCTGAAGAAATTTGGCTTGTCACCAAAAGCACTCACAAACATTTACAGATGCACAATCGAGAGCATCCTGTCGGGCTGGTACGGCAACTGCTCCGCCCACTACCGTAAGGCTTTCCAGAGGGTAGTGAGGCCTGCACAACTCATCACCTGGGGCAAACTACCTGCCCTCCATGACACCTACAGCACCCGATGTCACAGGAAGGCCGTAAAGATCATCAAGGACAACAACCACCCGAGCCACTGCCTGTTCACCCCGCTATCATCCAGAAGGCGAGGTCAGTACAGGTGCATCAATGCTGGGACCGAGAGACTGAAAAACAGCTTCTATCTCAAGGCCATCAGACTGTTAAACAGCAACCAGTAACGTTGAGCGGCTGCTGCCAACATACTGACTCAACTCCAGCCACTTTAATAATGGGAATTGATGGGAAATGACTCCAGCCACTTTAATAATGTAAGAAATGTATCACAAGCCACTTTAAACAATGCCACTTCTGTGACGACCCTCCCACTCTGTCTGCTGTATTCTGTCTTTGTTCTTGTTTCCTTATTAGGATGCCGGTGGGCGGAGATGGGGAGGGTCGTCAGCTACATGGGAAACACATGGGCCAGGTGTGTCCCAGAATAAATAGACCTCTTCCACATTCATGGATGAGACTCTCTCCATGCAGACACCTTTGTAGATTGTGTTGTGGTTCTTGGTGGCCTTTTGCATTGGCACCTTTCAACACCCTGCATTATCACATTCATGCATGCAAAACACTCACTTACACTACTGATTACACACACCATTGTATATTTTCCTTAGTTGCTTTAGTTAATAAATATATATTTTGTTACTCCTTATCTCTAAGTTGTCTCCCTTTGTTACGGGCTTTGAGCCGGTTCATAACACTTCATATAATGTTTACATACCCTACATTACTCATCTCATATGTATATACTGTACTCGATACCATCAACTGCATCTTGCCTATGCCGTTTTGTACCATCACTCATTCATATATTTTTGTGTACATATTCTTTCATTCCTTTACACTGTGTGCATAAGTAGTTGTTGTGGAATTGTTAGGTGAGATTACTCGTTGGTTATTACTGCATTGACGGAACTAGAAGCACAAGCATTTTCGCTATACTCGCAAATTAACATCTGCTAACCATGTGTATGTGACAAATACAATTTGATTTGATTTAATGTGACATTCAGAATGAGACTGAGGTAATAATTAATCATCATGGACTGTTATCGTTATTTTTAGAGGTTAAGTCGGGAGATAGTAACTCGTTAAATAACTGTTCCCGGGTGCCCCAACATCAACTGTTAAAGCATTTTTTCCCTTTTACTTTGCTCTCTGCGTTTGACTCCTCACCCATCACTCACCCGCCGTTACAGAAGCCCGCACCACCAGATGGAGTCAGCAGGAGCAGTGACCACCCTCTCCCCACGATGGAGGAGAGAGTCCTTCATCATACGTCCATCCTCCATCGCATCGGATCAGCAATGGATCAAATGATAGAGAGGATGGACCGTTGGGAGAGGAGTGGTCTCCCTACTACCCCACCTATCCTCCCATCAGCAACTCTACCACCTCCTCCAACGGGATCCGGTGCTCTGCGCATCACGCCTCCAAGGGAGTACGATGGAGCGGCAACGGGGTGCCAGGGATTTCTGCTACAACTAGATCTCTACCTGGCCACCGTTTGGCCTGCTCCCTCAGACGAGGAGAGCGTGAGTGTCCTCGTCTCCTGCCTGAAAGGATAGGGCCCTGGAGTGGACCAACACCGTCTGGAACGGGCCCTACTCTGTGAGGGGCCACTACCTGGAGTTCGCCATTTCTGGGCTGTGTTCGATCATCCTCCGGAGGGCCGAGCAGCGGGTGAGAGGTTGTTCCATCTCCGGCAGGGGACGAGGAGGGTGCAGTAATTTTGCACGCCCAATTTTTCAGTTTTTGATTTGTTAAAAAGTTTGAAATATCCAATAAATGTTGTTCCACTTCATGATTGTGTCCCACTTGTTGTTGATTCTTCACAAGAAAATACAGTTTTATATCTTTATGTTTGAAGCCTGAAATGTGGCAAAAGGTCGCAAAGTTCAAGGGGGCCGAATACTTTCGCAAGGCACTGTATACGACACTGATGACCAGTCCATCGATCCTACTCCCATCATTCCGGCTGCCAAGCTGGTAGCACCGGTAGTATGGGAGGTGGACACAGACATCAAGCGGGCACTAAGGGAGGAACCTGCGCCTCCACAGTGCCCGGAGGGTTGGAGGTACGTGCCGCTCGCTGTTCGTGATCAATTTATTCGATGGGCTCATAATCTACCCTCATCAGGTCACCCGGGAATTTCGAGGACGGTGCGAAATCTTAGAGGGAAGTACTGGTGGCCTACCTTGGTGAGAGACGTGCGATTCTGTCTCCTCCTGTTCAGTGTGCGCTCAGAGTAAGGCTCCTAGGCATTTGCCACGAGGGAAATTACAACCCCTCCCCGTTCCACAACGGCCGTGGTCCCATCTATCGGTGGATTTTCTTACGGATCTTCCCCTGTCTCAGGGGAACACGACGATCCTGTTCGTTGTGGATCGGTTCTCTAAGTCCTGCCATCTTATCCCGTTGCCGATCTCCCTACGGCCCTGCAGACTGCAGAGGCACTATTCACCCATGTCTTCCGGCACTACGGGGTGCCCGAGGATATCGTTTCTGATCGGGTGTCTCTCCTCAGGCCGTTGGTAGCTGGTCCCATGCAGGAAGGTGAGGTTCCGGAGGTCCCTCCGCCCCCTCTGGACAATACGGTCCATTCTGGACTCCAGACGCCGGGTGAGGGGCCTGCAGTACCTCGTGGACTGGGAGGGGTATGGGCCGGAAGAGAGGTGCTGGGTCCCGGTGGGGGATATATTGGTTCCCACTATACTAAGGGAGTTCCAGGGATCGCCCTGTGCCTCGACCCCGAGTCGTCCCCGAGGCCGGTGTCGATGCACTGCAGGAGCCGCGCGTCAGAAGGTGGCTCCTCTTCCTCCATCCCCCATCGAATGCTCGGCGGTCGTCGTCGCCGGTCTACTAGCTGCCACCGATCCCTTTTTCCTTTTCGTTTGTTTTTGTCTAATTGTTTTCACCTGTTCCTTGTTGGGGTTTTGGGATGGGTGTTATTTAGGTTTGTTTTGCCCGCTGGTGTTTGTGCGGGCTTGTTGGCTGTTACGTTTGTGGTGTATCGTCGGTTTAGGGTTTTTGCTGTCCAGGTTTGTGTAACTAGGTTTTGGGCTTGTTTTGCACCTGTGTTTGGACCTGTTACTTTGTTATTAAGGACATTATAGAGTTTTTTCCCGTTTACTTTGCTCTCTGCGTTTGACTCCTCACCCATCACTCACCCACCGTTACAGACGTGAAAAGGAGCATGGTTTGTTTTCTTCCTGTATTGAAAACAGATTGCCCATCTACAATTTGATCGATTATTTTAAAATACCTTAAGTTGTATTACAAAAGTAATTTTAAATATTTTGGCAAAGTTTCTAGGCAACTTTTGAAATATTTTGTAGTGATGTTGCGTTTTTTGGAAGCTGTTTTTTAATGGATCAAAAGCATCAAATAAATGGACATTTTGGATATATATGGACTGAATTAATCAAACAAAAGGACCAGTTGTGATGTTTATGGGACATATTGGAGTGCCAACAAAAGAAGCTTGTCAAAGGTAATGCATGTTTTATATTTTATTTATGTTAGTGTAGCGCCTGCAGGGTTGAAATATGCTCTTCCTTTGTTTACTGTTGTGCTATCATCAGATAATGGCTTCTTAAGCTTTCGCCGAAAAGCTTTTAAAAATCTGACATGTTGGCTGTAGTCACAACGAGTGTAGCTTTAATTGAGTATCTTACATGTGTGATTTAATGAAAGTTTGATTTTTATATCATTTTTTTGAATATGCTGCATTTTCTCTGTTTTTTGCCCAAGTGGGAAGCAAGCCCCAAGAGGTTTTAACCTCTAGTGACACCCCATCCTGTTAACGGGACCGTTGTCATCATCTGACACTAATTATCATAACGCAACGGACATAAATCTTCCTAGAAAATATTCCTATTCATGAAAATCACAAGTGAAATATATTGGAACACAGCTTAGCCTTTTGTTAATTGCCCTGTCATCTCAGATTTTCTAAATATACTTTACAGCCAAAGCAAGACAAGCATTTGTGTAAGTTTATCGATAGCCTAGCATAGCATTATGTACAGCTAGCAGCAGGCAACCTTGTCACGAAAATCAGAAAAGCAATCAAATTAAATCGTTTACCTTTGATGAACTTCAGATGTTTTCACTCACGAGACTCCCAGGTAGATAGCCAAAGTTCATTTTTTCCCAAAATATTATTTTTGTAGGCGAAATACCTCCGTTTGTTCTTCATGTTTGGCTGAGAAATCGACCGGAAACCACAACGCCGAAAGATATTCAAAATTAGCTCCGTAATATCGACAGAAACATGGCAAACGTTGTTTAGAATCAATCCTCAAGGTGTTTTTCAAATATCTATTCGATAATATATTAACCGGGCCAATTGGTTTCTCAGTAGAAGCGATTGGAATAATGGCTACCTCTGTACTTTACTCAAGATTTTCTCCGGGAGCATCATGTGACCACTTGCGCAATGTAGCCCACTACGGGTATTCTTCAACATAAATGCCATGTTCTGTTATAATCTCCACCCGGCACAGCCAGAAGGGGACTGGCCAACCCACATATGCTCTCTCTAATTCTCTCTTTCTTTCTCTCTCTCTGAGGATCTGAGCCCTAGGACCGTGCCCCGGGACTGCCTGACATGATGGCTCCTTGCTGTCCCCAGTCCACCTGACCGTGCTGCTGCTCCAGTTTCAACTGTTCTGCCTTATTATTATTCGACCATGCTGGTCATTTATGAACATTTGAACATCTTGGCCATGTTCTGTTATAATCTCCACCCGGCACAGCCAGAAGAGGACTGGCCACCCCACATAGCCTGGTTCCTCTCTAGGTTTCTTCCTAGGTTTTGGCCTTTCTAGGGAGTTTTTCCTAGCCACCGTGCTTCTACACCTGCATTGCTTGCTGTTTGGGGTTTTAGGCTGGGTTTCGGTACAGCACTTTGAGATATCAGCTGATGTACGAAGGGCTATATAAATACATTTGATTTGATTTTGATTTGAACACTTAAACAACACAATGTAACTCCAAGTAAATCACACTTCTGTGAAATCAAACTGTCCACTTAGGAAGCAACACTGATTGACAATAAATTTCACATGCTGTTGTGCAAATGGAATAGACAACAGGTAGAAATTATAAGCAATTAGCAAGACACCCCCAATAAAGGAGTGGTTCTACAGGTGGGGACCACAGACCACTTCCCAGTTCCTATGATTCCTGGCTGATGTTTTGGTCACTTTTGAATGCTGGCGGTGCTTTCACTCTAGTGGTAGCATGAGACGGAGTCTACAACCCACACAAGTGGCTCAGGTAGTGCAGCTCATCCAGGATGGGACATCAATGCGAGCTGTGGCAAGAAGGTTTGCTGTGTCTGTCAGCGTAGTGTCCAGAGCATGGAGGCGCTACCAGGAGACAGGCCAGTACATCTGGAGACGTGGAGGAGGCCGTAGGAGAGCAACAAGCAAGCAGCAGGACCGCTACCTCCGCCTTTGTGCAAGGAGGAGCAGGAGGAGCACTGCCAGAGCCCTGCAAAATTACCTCCAGCAGGCCACAAATGTGTCTGCTCAAACGGTCAGAAACAGACTCCATAAGGGTGGTATGAGGGCCCGACATCCACATGTGGGGGTTGTGCTTACAGCCCAACACCGTGCAGGACGTTTTTCATTTGCCAGAGAACACCAAGATTGGCAAATTCGCCACTGGTGCCCTGTGCTCTTCACAGATGAAAGCAGGTTCACACTGAGCACATGTGACAGTCTTGAGACGCTGTGGAGAACGTTCTGCTGCCTGCAACATCCTCAAGCATGACCAGTTTGGAGGTGGGTCAGTCATGGTGTGGGGTGGCATTTCTTTGGGGGACCGCACAGCCCTCCATGTGCTCGCCAGAGGTAGCCTGACTGCCATTAGTTACCGAGATGAGATCCTCAGACCCCTTGTGAGACCATATGCTGGTGCGGTTGGCCCTGGGTTCCTCCTAATGCAAGACAATGCTAGACCTCATGTGGCTGGAGTTTGCCAGCAGTTCCTGCAAGAGGAAGGCATTGATGCTATGGACTGGCCCGCCTGTTCCCCAGACCTGAATCCAATTGAGCACATCTGGGACATCATGTCTCGCTCCATCCACCAACAGATTGTCCAGGAGTTGGCGGATGCTTTAGTCCAGGTCTGGGAGGAGATCACCTCATCAGGAGCATGCCCAGGCATTGTAGGGAGGTCATACAGGCACGTGGAGGCCACACACACTATTGAGCCTCATTTTGACTTGTTTTAAGGACATTACATCAAAGTTGGATCAGCCTGTAGTGTGGTTTTTCACTTTAATTTTGAGTGTGACTCCAAATCCAGACCCCCATGGGTTGATAAATTTGATTTCCATTGATAATTTTTGTGTGATTTTGTTGTCAGCACATTCAACTATGTAAAGAAAAAGTATTTAATACTAATATTTCATTCATTCAGATCTAGGATGTGTTATTTTAGTGTTCCCTTTATTTTTTGAGCAGTGTATATTTTGATTCATGATTCCATTTGTTTTATTTCATAGTTTTTATTTCTCCACTATTATTCTACAATGTAGAAAATAGTAAGAATAAAGAAAAACCCTGGAATGGGTAGGTGTGTCCAAGCATTTCTGTTTGCGAAAAACAGAGCCCCATCTGCCCTGAAGGTCGCACTGCTCTTTGTTGTCACATTTATTTCATGATTCACATGTTCTAGAACATTTGGCATGAAGTTCATGTCCATATCAGAACACTAGACCGAGCTAGATATCGCGAGATGAGATGAAGTTAATGTCCACATCAGAACACAAGACTGAGCTAGATATCGCGAGATGACATGACGTTAATGTCCGTATCAGAACACTAGATGGAGCTAGATATCGCGAGATTATATTCAACTAGAAGTACTGTAAGTGAAAGTGAAAGTAAAGTGTGAAACTCCACCACCATTTTCCTCCGTTATTTCTGGATCAGACGTCGTGTTACATTCTGTTCGTTGCCAAATTAGCCTTTCGACAGTTTTGGTTTATTTTTCTAAACTCCTAATAGTTTTATTCTCCAGTTACAAACAGCTTTACCTTGGAGTCAGACTTGTTTTGTTCGTGAAATGAAGACCTTTCCGACCTCGGCGGTCTGGTGTTTTGGGATTCTGTTCATCAGTGTTTCATTGATAACGACAGGTAGGACCCAACATTATTCCTTCATTATTTAGCCTGTAGGCTATTTTATTATCTGAACATAATATTAATAAGAAAGAAACGGGGAGAATTCAAGTGCAGGATCATAACCGAGTGCAGGAAATGTCGATGTCTTGTCGTCTGATCAGACAGGACAGTTTGGGTGTGGTGCTGTAGGGTGGTGCTGTCCGTGGCAGAGAAACACTGTTTTCACGCTACTTCGATACAACAGTGACTTTTTCGAAGCAGGTTAGGAGAATTAGTTAAGTTTAGGTAAAGTGTTAGCGAAAATGCTCTCCTAACTTCTTACGAAAATCGTAGCTGTATCGAAGTGGCGCATAAAGTAGAGGGTGTTAAGTTGTTGGGCTGAAGGAAGTGTCGCCATGTTTATGACTAGAAGAGGAGACGTTTTACTCCGAAGTAAAGACGGATTCAGGTCGGATATTCGCCTGTAGTTTTCCTTCCTCCACCAACAGCAGTAAGGGACCGTCAACATAGTGACAAATCAATGTTTTCTAATTTCAATAGTTATTTAACCAATACTCCTAAAACTTTCAAAACTGGTTCTAGCTAACCCGATGTCATAGACACACAATGCAAACACTTTTTTGTCGATTTACATATCGCACCATTTTAAATTATTTATATTTTTAAATTTGAATAGCTCCTTGGTCATGTGACATAGTGCCTTCAAACAAGGTTCAGAATGTACACTCAGTGGGCCTACACATTGCACACCCTTTTGTTTGTCCATTTTCATCTTCACATTTTCAATGTTTTTCAATGTTTCTACATTCAATATCTCCTTGGTAATGTGACCTACTGACCTCAAACAAGGTTCAGAATGTCTACTGACTACCCTTCTATATTGCACACCCTATAGTTTGTCCATTTTAATCTCACACGATTTTACACAAATTTGACATACTTTGACATTTCAATAGCTCCTTGGTCATGTGACCTACTGACTTCCAACAAGAGCAAGCAAATGATTGAAAGGGGTGATTATGGGCCTCCTGGGTGGCACACTGCATCGCAGTGCTAGCTGTGCCACCAGAGATTCTGGGTTCGATCCCAGGCTCTGTCGCAGCCGGCCGTGACCGCGAGACTCATGGGGCGGTGCACAATTGGGTCAGTGTCGTCCATGTTAGGGAGGGTTTGGCCGGCAGGGATATCTCATCTCGCCCTTGCAACTCCTGTGTTTCTTCTGACACATATAGTTTAACTCCATCTAGTCAGAATACAGGAAGGTGATATAGTTTAACACCATCATCTGATCTAGTCAGAATACAGGAAGGTGATATAGTTTAACACCATCTAGTCAGAATACAGGAAGGTTATATAGTTTAACACCATCTGACCTAGTCAGAATACAGGAAGGTTATATAGTTTAACACCATCTGATCTAGTCAGAATACAGGAAGGTTATATAGTTTAACACCATCTAGTCAGAATACAGGAA
>NW_027012076.1:0-20915 GCF_036934945.1 Oncorhynchus masou masou
CGCAGGTGCAGGGTGATAGTGAGGGGACGCAGGTGCAGGGTGATAGTGAGGGACGCAGGTGCAGGGTGATAGTGAGGGGACGCAGGTGCAGGGTGATAGTGAGGGGACGCAGGTGCAGGGTGATAGTGAGGGGACGCAGGTGCAGGGTGATAGTGAGGGGACGCAGGTGCAGGGTGATAGTGAGGGGACGCAGGTGCAGGGTGATAGTGAGGGGCGCAGGTGCAGGGTGATAGTGAGGGGACGCAGGTGCAGGGTGATAGTGAGGGACGCAGGTGCAGGGTGATAGTGAGGGACGCAGGTGCAGGGTGATAGTGAGGGGACGCAGGTGCAGGGTGATAGTGAGGGGACGCAGGTGCAGGGTGATAGTGAGGGACGCAGGTGCAGGGTGATAGTGAGGGGGCGCAGGTGCAGGGTGATAGTGAGGGACGCAGGTGCAGGGTGATAGTGAGGGGCGCAGGTGCAGGGTGATAGTGAGGGGACGCAGGTGCAGGGTGATAGTGAGGGACGCAGGTGCAGGGTGATAGTGAGGGGACGCAGGTGCAGGGTGATAGTGAGGGGACGCAGGTGCAGGGTGATAGTGAGGGACGCAGGTGCAGGGTGATAGTGAGGGGACGCAGGTGCAGGGTGATAGTGAGGGGACGCAGGTGCAGGGTGATAGTGAGGGGACGCAGGTGCAGGGTGATAGTGAGGGGACGCAGGTGCAGGGTGATAGTGAGGGGACGCAGGTGCAGGGTGATAGTGAGGGGACGCAGGTGCAGGGTGATAGTGAGGGGACGCAGGTGCAGGGTGATGGACTTCTTTAGTCATGAGGACTGGCTGGCCAAAAGAGAACAAGTTTAACAAGCTTTAGAATTACAATAGACACATTAACTCTTTAAAATAGCTATATTCTTCCAAACAACCGAGACGGGATGCTCGGGTGCTTCTAGGAAGTATGAGATTGAGGTAGATCAAAAGCTGGGTAGTTGTTACTATGCCTTCTCTAAATTTACCTTGGAGGGATATTTTTTGACATTACAAGCTGTATGGGTAGGAACATGTTTTCCACTACAACTTGATCTTGTTACAGAGCAGTTAGGTGTCCTAGAGTTATCATAGTGTTTAGTCCCCCCCCCCAACCCAACATACCAGCTTTAACCAGAGGAATGTGTCTCTGCAACTGAATGCCATTCAATTAAAGGGATATTATCACCCTGACGTTGACTCAGTCTAATTTCCTCCTACTCTGATGTAGAAACATTAGCAACTTATCCGGTTTTTAAACAGGAGCTTGGTAACGATTCCTAATGTCTCTCTCCTCCCACTCGTTTGCAACTAAATGAAAGACTTAGGTGGTTGATTGGCCTTCCAGTTCCTCCCACAAGTCTACAACACCATTAAGGAAGAACGTTGGGCCGGCTATTGTTTCCAATCAATTTTATTCCAAAGAAATGTGATATCCCAAGCATCATTATGCAGTGGTAATAGAATCACACAAGGTACCTGCTGGAGGATACAATCATCTCCGCTCTGATTAAAAGTTAACTTGTCATCTTCTCTTCACCAAGGGGGGATTGATCAGCCTGGTAAACACAGAGACAGTTACAGAGCCTGGAGGTCAAAGGTGACACATTCATCTCCACCACATGTCATCAGGATCACCGTGTACATGTTCAGAATCCCTCTGGAGATGCATGTTGGGAAAAGACTACAGGAAGAGACTGATCCATTCAGGGGTTTAACTATCTGTTCTCTCTCTTCTCTGGAGATGGTATCCTTCTCCTCCTCTCCTCTCCTGCTCCTCTCCTACCCCTCCTCCTCTCCTCTCACCTCCTGTCCATCCTCCTCCTCCTCTCTGTCTACTTGGCTCAACGCTGAGCAGCACAATGAACCGTAGGAGGCAGAGAGGAGGGGAGGCAGAGAGGAGGGGAGGAAGAGGGGAGGAAGAGAGTAAAGAGGAGCCTCTCCAGCTGTCGTTCAGGGGTCCTCTCTGATTTCAGGACACACAAACCCATCCTCATTATTCTCTCTGAAGAGGATTGTTTTTCCACAGAGCCTCTCGTCGGGGAATTTGGTTGTTCCATCCCTTCATCTGCGTCATTGATACATACAAGCTAAAATGTTTCCCATTCAACATCATTTCAGTTTTTTTAACTGTTTTTAGTCTGTTTTTATGTGGATTTCCAAACCAGCTGTTACGGTTTGATAACACACTCAACGTGTATTCATCTAATTCACTTAGTATGTTTACTTAAACTACTAAGAAAAAACTATGAATCATCATTACTATTGTTGAAATGTATATTATTATTACATAAATATTTGTATTATTAAATGTATTTAAATATCCGTACAGTAATGCTGCCTACCATAATCTCACAGCAATCCTATAAAAAATGATTTTTGTAGGGGGGGGGAACAACAGCGTAACCAAGGAGAAACAGTAGACTTATGGTACAACCCACTCAAATGTTTTCAGCTTGTCCACGTGTCTTCCAGACAATCACACAGATCAACGATGGTACAGTAGCTCTCCCCACGGTCTAATAATGCTACAACAGAGGATGGAAGGCAGGAAATACATCTCTTTATCCGTGTTCCTATTGAAGTCAGATCAGCCCACGTAGGAAGGTCTTACGGTAGGAAGAATACTTCCACTCACGGGTTACACCTCAAATGGCTCCCTACTACCTGCGTAGTGCACTACTTTCCACTGTGCACTATGGAGGGAGTAGGGTGGGGATTCACCCACAGCGGTAGCCTGCCAGATCACTCACTCACAGTGGGAGTTTGGCTACGGTCTTTGTTACTCTGACTGTGTCCCAAATGGCACCCTATTCCCCCCTGGTCAAAAGTAGTGCACTATATAGGGAATAGGGTGCCATTTGGGAAGCCGGCTCTGTCCACGTTAAGGCCCTCTGTTCTACCACGGTAAGACCCCCACGTTAAGGCCCTCTGTTCTACCACGGTAAGACCCCCACGTTAAGGCCCTCTGTTCTACCACGGTAAGACCCCCATGTTAAGGCCCTCTGTTCTACCACGGTAAGACCCCCACGTTAAGGCCCTCTGTTCTACCACGGTAAGACCCCCACGTTAAGACCCTCTGTTCTACCACGGTAAGACCCCCACGTTAAGACCCTCTGTTCTGCCTGCCACGTTAAGACCCCCACGTTAAGGCCCTCTGTTCTACCACGGTAAGACCCCCACGTTAAGACCCTCTGTTCTACCACGGTAAGACCCCCACGTTAAGACCCTCTGTTCTGCCTGCCACGTTAAGACCCCCACGTTAAGGCCCTCTGTTCTACCACGTTAAGACCCTCTGTTCTGCCTGCCACGTTAAGACCCCCACGTTAAGGCCCTCTGTTCTACCACGGTAAGACCCCCACGTTAAGGCCCTCTGTTCTGCCACGTTAAGACCCCCACGTTAAGGCCCTCTGTTCTACCACGTTAAGACCCCCACGTTAAGGCCCTCTGTTCTACCACGGTAAGACCCCCACGTTAAGACCCTCTGTTCTACCACGTTAAGACCCTCTGTTCTGCCACGTTTAGACCCCCACGTTAAGACCCTCTGTTCTACCACGTTAAGGCCCCCACGTTAAGGCCCTCTGTTCTACCACGGTAAGACCCCCACGTTAAGGCCCTCTGTTCTACCACGTTAAGACCCCCACGTTAAGGCCCTCTGTTCTACCACGTTAAGACCCCCACGTTAAGGCCCTCTGTTCTACCACGTTAAGACCCCCACGTTAAGGCCCTCTGTTCTACCACGTTAAGACCCCCACGTTAAGGCCCTCTGTTCTACCACGTGTTAGACCCCCACGTTAAGACCCTCTGTTCTGCCACGTTGTTACGGATACCAGTATCCTGTGTGTGTATCCTGTGTGTGTGTTTTCTCTCCTTCTCCCCTCACAGGTGAAAATCATCACTCCCCAATCAGTCACCAATCAATCATCAATCAGAAGACACACCTCCTCCTGTTTTCCTACCCTATCACAGTTCCTTTCCCTTGGTTTAAAAGCCTGTCAGTAGTTTGCTCTGGAGCTCATTCTCTCTGTTAATGCCATGTCTGTAGGTCTCTGTGTGTCACTCTCTCGTTGTGTATTAACCTCTCTTTTGTTTGAGCACCTCCATAGCACTTTGTCATCACCTGTGAGTACTGTTTTGGTTATGGGGTTTGTGTTTGATTGCTTGTGGGAAAAGGGGAAACCAAGACAAGTCGCCCATGGGCATACACTACCCGTAGGTAGACTTTGTTAAATACACTAGTTAGAACTGGGCGGACCACCCACTGTATTTTTGGTTAGTTAGTTAGCTGTTGTTAAAGTAGGCTAGTCTAGCTTAGGGGGGTTTTGAAAACGTATTGTTTATTTCCTTGGGTCCAGCTCAGCCCCTTTTCCTGCTCCCCCCATTACCGTGTGTTTTCAAATAAACCTTGAGTTTGACGGTAGATTTCAGTTGTCCTGGTTATTTCGTTCTCACTTGTACTTTGTCACAATAATAATTTGCATGAGTTATGTTACGGGTCTCATTACCATCCCCCTAGACTGTCGGGCCAAAAGGGATTTGTAACACACGTTAAGACCCCCACAATAAGACCCTCAGTTCTGCCACGTTAAGACCCCCACGTTAAGACCCTCTGTTCTACCACGTTAAGACCCCCATGTTAAGACCCTCTGTTCTACCACGTTAAGACCCTCTGTTCTGCCACGTTAAGACCCCCATGTTAAGACCCTCTGTTCTACCACGTTAAGACCCTCTGTTCTACCACGTTAAGACCCTCTGTTCTACCAAGTTAAGACCCTCTGTTCTACCACGTTAAGACCCTCTGTTCTACCAAGTTAAGACCTCTGTTCTAAGTTACCCTACCACGTTAAGACCCTCTGTTCTACCACATTAAGACCCCCAAGTTAAGACCCTCTGTTCTACCACGTTAAGACCCTCTGTTCTACCACATTAAGACCCCCACGTTAAGACCCTCTGTTCTACCACGTTAAGACCCTCTGTTCTACCACATTACGACCACCACGTTAAGACCCTCTGTTCTACCACATTAAGACCCCCAGATTAAGACCCTCTGTTCTACCACGTTAAGACCCTCTGTTCTACCAGTGTTAAGACTCCCACATTAAGACCCTCTGTTCTACCACATTAAGACCCTCTGTTCTACCACGTTAAGACCCTCTGTTCTACCACGTTAAGACCCTCTGTTCTACCACATTAAGACCCCCAAGTTAAGACCCTCTGTTCTACCACGTTAGACCCTCTGTTCTACCATGTTAAGACCCCACATTAAGACCCTCTGTTCTACCACATTAAGACCCTCTGTTCTACCACGTTAAGACCCTCTGTTCTACCACCACGTTAAGACCCTCTGTTCTACCACGTTAAGACCCTCTGTTCACACTGCCACAGATTACAGGATTAAGTGGGTGGGCTGATGGTAGAGAGTACAATTTATGAATATTGATGTTTTATAATGTATTTAGGATTTGTGATAGGACTCACGTGCTAACACTAAGGACAGACAGGGTATGTGTGTGAACACTAAGTATGTGCCACGTGGTAACACTAAGGACAGACAGGGTATGTGGTGTGAGTCCACGTGGGTAACACTAAGGACAGACAGGGTATGTGGGTGTGAGTCCACGGGTAACACTATGACAGACAGGGTATGTGGTGGAGTCCACGTGGCAACACTACACAGACAGGGTATGTGGTGTGAGTCCACGTGGTAACACTAAGGACAGACAGGGTATGTGGTGTGAGTCCACGTGGTAACACTAAGGACAGACAGGGTATGTGGTGTGAGTCCACGTGGTAACACTAAGGACAGACAGGGTATGTGGTGTGAGTCCCACGTGGTAACACTAAGGACAGACAGGTATGTGGTGTGAGTCCCACGTGGTAACACTAAGGACAGACAGGGGTATCCACGTGGTGTATGAGTCCACGTGGTAACACTAAGGACAGACAGGCGGGTATGTGGTGTGAGTCCACGTGGTAACACTAAGGACAGACAGGCGGTATGTGGTGACGGTATGTGGTGTGAGTCCACGTGGTAACACTAAGGACAGACAGGGTATGTGGTGTGAGTCCACGTGGTAACACTAAGGACAGACAGGGTATGTGGTGTGAGTCCACGTGGTAACACTAAGGACAGACAGGGTATGTGGTGTGAGTCACGTGGTAACACTAAGGACAGACAGGGTATGTGGTGTGAGTCCACGTGCTAACACTAAGGACAGACAGGGTATGGTCCACATAACACTATGACAGACAGGGTGAGTCCACGTGCTAACACTAAGGACAGACAGGGTATGTGGTGTGAGTCCACGTGGTAACACTAAGGACAGACAGGGTATGTGGTGTGAGTCACGTGGTAACACTAAGGACAGACAGGGTATGTGGTGTGAGTAACACTAAGGACACCAATAACAGACAGGATATGAAGTCACAACGTGGAACTGGAAGAGAAACAAGATGAACACAGTGAACAAAATGTGAACACAGTAGAATAGTGGACACCTGAAATTTCAATCCATTTCATGATAAAACTAAGCAGTGGAAAAATAATTGTGTATCAAGGCAGCGACGTCTCGAAAGATATGAAAACTTCCACCCAGAGTTATAACTGATACAGACGAGACTCAGAACCTCTAGCTAGACACACAAGATAACCCTGCTCTCTGTTTATTAGAAAGACTGAGGAAAGATCCAGAACAATATCTAATTATTCATATTTCTTTACATCCGTCCCCATTACCTCTGGGTAGAGTAATGGCAGCAATACCACCTCTGCTTGGTAAACAGCTCTCTCAGCTGGCATCGTACCGCCACAGGCCATTTCGACAGTATCATCTGAGATTCAATGTTTATAGCATTAGCTTTAGTTCATTCAATGATTTAAATAAAGAGCCGTCTCTGCATTTGATTGTTTTATCAATTCTAGTTTTATCTGAAGATCAACTTCTTCCTCATTGTTAGAGAAAGGAAAACCACGTGACATTCATAAAGATGGGACAGATGTGGTGGAGGCTTGTTAACTCAACCCTCTGACTTCACCCTGGCCAAACAATACTCTTGTTGCGAAGAGACATTTTGACATTGAGTGTTTGTGGAGGTCTCTGCTGTTTCAAACTGTTGTTTAAGTTGAGGAACTTTCGGCCTGTGAGTTCACATCTATCATTAATATCTGTCCACCAACATCTGCCTGTCTGTCACAAAGAACTAGTGCTGCTGCTCCACCATGACATCTGGCCTCAGGAGTTTGCTGTGGAGATGCTGCTCCAACATGACATCTGGCCTCAGGAGTTTGGTGTGGAGATGCTGCTCCAACATGACATCTGGCCTCAGGAGTTTGGTGTGAGATGCTGCTCCACCATGACATCTGGCCTCAGGAGTTTGGTGTGGAGATGCTGCTCCACCATGACATCTGGCCTCAGGAGTTTGGTGTGGAGATGCTGCTCCACCATGACATCTGGCCTCAGGAGTTTGGTGTGGAGATGCTGCTCCACCATGACATCTGGCCTCAGGAGTTTGGTGTGGAGATGCTGCTCCACCATGACATCTGGCCTCAGGAGTTTGGACATGTGGAGATGCTGCTCCACCATGACATCTGGCCTCAGGAGTTTGCTGTGAGATGCTGCTCCACCATGACATCTGGCCTCAGGAGTTTGGTGTGGAGATGCTGCTCCACCATGACATCTGGCCTCAGGAGTTTGGTGTGGGAGATGCTGCTCCACCATGACATCTGACCTCAGGAGTTTGGTGTGGAGATATGTCATACCTCAACAGTAGTAATTCAGAAGATCATATGAGGCTAATCCATAGAGATTTATGAAGAACTTTTCCATCCCATAATAGTACTAAATGCTATTACTGTAGTAAAATGACTGACCTCCTTTGGAATACATGCAGGCAGGCTGTCAATGGATCCCTGAATACAGAACAATGATAACCACACTATGTTGTCCTGTAATGCAACTGATCAGGACATCATGTATATACAACACAAATGTGTCCAGGCCAGGGGAAGCTGTGTAAACTGTGAGTGGATGAGACACCAGGGGAAGCTGTGTGAACTGTGAGTGGATGGGACACCAGGGGGAAGCTGTGTAAAGCTGTGAGTGGATGGGACACCAGGGGAAGCTGTGAAACTGTGAGTGGATGGGAACACCAGGGGGGACAGCTGTGGAAGCTGTGAGTGGATGGGACACTAGGGAAGCTGGATGGATGGGACACCGGGGAAGCTGTGTAAACTGTGAGTGGATGGGACACCAGGGGAAGCTGTGTAAACTGTGAGTGGATGGGACACCAGGGGGAAGCTGTGTAAACTGTGAGTGGATGGGACACCAGGGGGAAGCTGTTGTGAGTGGATGGGACACCAGGGGGAAGCTGTGTAAACTGTGAGTGGATGGGACACCAGGGGAGCTGTGTAAACTGTGAGTGGATGGGACACCAGGGGGAAGCTGTGTAAACTGTGAGTGGATGGGACACCAGGGGAAGCTGTGAAACTGTGAGTGGATGGGACACCAGGGGGAAGCTGTGTGAACTGTGAGTGGATGGGACACCAGGGGGGAAGCTGTGTAAACTGTGAGTGGATGGGACACCAGGGGGGAAGCTGTAAACTGTGAGTGGATGGGACACCAGTGGGAAGCTGTAAACTGGTGGATGGGACACCAGGGGGAAGCTGTGTAAACTATGGCTGTGAGTGGATGGGACACCAGGGGGAAGCTGTGGGACACCAGGGGAAGCCAGTAAACTGTGAGTGGATGGGACACCAGGGGGAAGCTGTGTAAACTGTGAGTGGATGGGACACCAGGGGGAAGCTGTGTAAACTGTGAGTGGATGGGACACCGGGGAAGCTGTGTAAACTGTGAGTGGATGGGAAACTGTGAGTGGATGGGACACCGGGGGAAGCTGTGTAAACTGTGAGTGGATGGGACACCAGGGGGAAGCTGTGTAAACTGTGAGTGGATGGGACACCAGGGGGAAGCTGTAAAACTGTGTGGAAGCTGTGAGTGGATGGGACACCAGGGAAGCTGTGTAAACTGTGAGTGGATGGGACACCAGGGGGAAGCTGTGTAACTGTGAGTGGATGGGACACCAGGGAAGCTGTGTAAACTGTGAGCGGATGGGACACCAGGGGGAAGCTGTGTAAACTGTGAGTGGATGGGACACCAGGGGGAAGCTGTGTAAACTGTGAGTGGATGGGACACCAGGGGGAAGCTGTGTAAACTGTGAGTGGATGGGACACCGGGGGGAAGCTGTGTAAACTGTGAGTGGATGGGACACCGGGAGGAAGCTGTGTAAACTGTGAAACTGTGGATGGGACACCAGGGGGAAGTGTGTAAACTGTGAGTGGATGGGACACCAGGGGAAGCTGTGTAAACTGTGAGTGGATGGGACACCAGGGGGAAGCTGTGTAAACTGTGAGTGGATGGGACACCGGGGGGAAGCTGTGTAAACTGTGAGTGGATGGGACACCGGGAGGAAGCTGTGTAAACTGTGAGTGGGTGGGATACCGGGGGGAAGCTGTGTAAACTGAGTGGATGGGACACCGGGGGAAGCTGTGTAAACTGTGAGTGGATGGGACACCGGGGGAAGCTGTGTAAACTGTGAGTGGATGGGACACCCTGGAGTGGATGGGAGGGGGAAGCTGTGTGGATGGGACACTGTGAAACTGTGATGGGGGACACCGGGGAAGCTGTGTAAACTGTGAGTGGATGGGACACCAGGGGAAGCTGTGTAAACTGTAGTGGATGGGACACCGGGGGAAGCTGTGTAAACTGTGAGTGGATGGGACACCAGGGAAGCTGTGTAAACTGTGAGTGGATGGGACACCAGGGGAAGCTGTGTAAACTGTGAGTGGATGGATGGGACACCAGGGGGAAGCTGTGTAAACTGTGAGTGGATGGGGACACCAGGGGAAGCTGTGTAAACTGTGAGTGGATGGGACACCAGGGGAAGCTGTGTAAACTGTGAGTGGATGGGACACCGGGGGAAGCTGTGTAAACTGTGAGTGGATGGGACACCAGGGGAAGCTGTGAGTGGATGGGACACCAGGGGGAAGCTGTGAACTGAGTGGATGGGACACTGGACAGCACTGGATGGAAGGAGCCGTCTGATGGCTTAACATGTGTAGTTATAAGAAAGACATACTTGTTAAGCACATTAGTCCCCCAGGGATGCCCAGAGCTCCCACCAGTCTCTTTCTGCCTTTAGAGGGCTGGCTGTGGGGGGGCTGTGTGGGGGGGGCTGTGTGGGCTTCCTACACACACACACACACACACACACAGGACACACTGCTCTGTTCTGCTCGGACGGAAAATGCTGCAGCCTGCAGAATGGAGAAGAAGAGAGGGAACAATGAGTTGGGTTGAAGAGGGCCTGGAGGTGTGTGGGCAGTAGATCCCTGTCCTGACGGCCTCCCAGAGGGACAGATCCTGGGAGAGAAGCTGGCTCATCACAACCTTTCAGCCTTTTAGCCTTCATGCAGGTAAAAGACACAGGCCTTCCTCCTACACTCATTCCACAGTATTCCACATCCTCACAGTTCTGACAGCTGGACAGACTTCCTGACACTTCCTGACAGACAGACAGCTGGGATAAAGGAGCACTGACATTCTGGAGGTGTGAGGAGGACGAAGAGGAAGACCTGACAGCTTGGGATAGAAGCACAGCTACACACCGATTGCCTGAGTGGGTGTTCATCCACCATGATATCAAACACAACAGGAGACAAAACACCTAAACAGAGATGTTTTTCACTTCCTGACTGGCTGACAACAAACAGACTGTAGTCACATCAGAAGAACAAGGAACAGACTGTAGTCACATCAGAGGAATCAGGAACAGACTGTAGTCACATCAGAGGATCAGGAACAGACTGTAGTCACATCAGAGGAATCAGGAATCAGGAACAGACTGTAGTCACATCAGAGGGATCAGGAACAGACTGTAGTCACATCAGAGGAATCAGAACAGACTGTAGTCATCAGAAGGAACAGACTGTAGTCACATCAGAGGAATCAGAACAGACTGTAGTCACATCAGAGAATCAGGAACAGACTGTAGTCACATCAGAGGGATCAGGAACAGACTGTAGTCACATCAGAGGAATCAGAACAGACTGTAGTCACATCAGGAACAGACTGTAGTCACATCAGAGGGATCAGGAACAGACTGTAGTCACATCAGAGGGATCAGGAACAGACTGTAGTCACATCAGAACAGACTGTAGTCACATCAGAGGAATCAGGAACAGACTGTAGTCACATCAGAGGAATCAGGAACAGACTGTAGTCACATCAGGAACAGACTGTAGTCACATCAGGAACAGACTGTAGTCACATCAGAGGAATCAGGAACAGACTGTAGTCACATCAGGAACAGACTGTAGTCACATCAGAGGAATCAGGAACAGACTGTAGTCACATCAGAGGAATCAGGAACAGACTGTAGTCACATCAGAGGAACCAGGAACAGACTGTAGTCACATCAGAGGAATCAGGAACAGACTGTAGTCACATCAGAGGAATCAGGAACAGACTGTAGTCACATCAGGAACAGACTGTAGTCACATCAGAGGGATCAGGAACAGACTGTAGTCACATCAGAGGAATCAGGAACAGACTGTAGTCACATCAGAGGAATCAGGAACAGACTGTAGTCACATCAGGAACAGACTGTAGTCACATCAGAGGGATCAGGAACAGACTGTAGTCACATCAGAGGGATCAGGAACAGACTGTAGTCACATCAGGAACAGACTGTAGTCACATCAGAGGAATCAGGAACAGACTGTAGTCACATCAGAGGAATCAGGAACAGACTGTAGTCACATCAGGAACAGACTGTAGTCACATCAGGAACAGACTGTAGTCACATCAGAGGAATCAGGAACAGACTGTAGTCACATCAGGAACAGACTGTAGTCACATCAGAGGAATCAGGAACAGACTGTAGTCACATCAGAGGAATCAGGAACAGACTGTAGTCACATCAGAGGAACCAGGAACAGACTGTAGTCACATCAGAGGAATCAGGAACAGACTGTAGTCACATCAGAGGAATCAGGAACAGACTGTAGTCACATCAGGAACAGACTGTAGTCACATCAGAGGAATCAGGAACAGACTGTAGTCACATCAGGAACAGACTGTAGTCACATCAGAGGAATCAGGAACAGACTGTAGTCACATCAGGAACAGACTGTAGTCACATCAGGAACAGACTGTAGTCACATCAGAGGAATCAGGAACAGACTGTAGTCACATCAGAGGAATCAGAACAGACTGTAGTCACATCAGAGGAATCAGGAACAGACTGTAGTCACATCAGGAACAGACTGTAGTCACATCAGAGGAATCAGGAACAGACTGTAGTCACATCAGGAACAGACTGTAGTCACATCAGAGGGATCAGGAACAGACTGTAGTCACATCAGAGGAATCAGGAACAGACTGTAGTCACATCAGGAACAGACTGTAGTCACATCAGAGGGATCAGGAACAGACTGTAGTCACATCAGAGGAATCAGGAACAGACTGTAGTCACATCAGAGGAATCAGAACAGACTGTAGTCACATCAGAGGAATCAGAACAGACTGTAGTCACATCAGAGGAATCAGGAACAGACTGTAGTCACATCAGAGGAATCAGAACAGACTGTAGTCACATCAGAGGAATCAGGAACAGACTGTAGTCACATCAGGAACAGACTGTAGTCACATCAGAGGGATCAGGAACAGACTGTAGTCACATCAGAGGAATCAGGAACAGACTGTAGTCACATCAGGAACAGACTGTAGTCACATCAGAGGGATCAGGAACAGACTGTAGTCACATCAGGAACAGACTGTAGTCACATCAGAGGAATCAGGAACAGACTGTAGTCACATCAGAGGAATCAGGAACAGACTGTAGTCACATCAGAGGGATCAGGAACAGACTGTAGTCACATCAGGAACAGACTGTAGTCACATCAGAGGAATCAGGAACAGACTGTAGTCACATCAGAGGAATCAGGAACAGACTGTAGTCACATCAGAGGGATCAGGAACAGACTGTAGTCACATCAGGAACAGACTGTAGTCACATCAGAGGGATCAGGAACAGACTGTAGTCACATCAGGAACAGACTGTAGTCACATCAGAGGAATCAGGAACAGACTGTAGTCACATCAGAGGAATCAGGAACAGACTGTAGTCACATCAGGAACAGACTGTAGTCACATCAGAGGAATCAGGAACAGACTGTAGTCACATCAGAGGGATCAGGAACAGACTGTAGTCACATCAGAGGAATCAGGAACAGACTGTAGTCACATCAGAGGAATCAGGAACAGACTGTAGTCACATCAGAGGGATCAGGAACAGACTGTAGTCACATCAGGAACAGACTGTAGTCACATCAGAGGGATCAGGAACAGACTGTAGTCACATCAGGAACAGACTGTAGTCACATCAGAGGGATCAGGAACAGACTGTAGTCACATCAGAGGAATCAGGAACAGACTGTAGTCACATCAGAGGGATCAGGAACAGACTGTAGTCACATCAGAGGAATCAGGAACAGACTGTAGTCACATCAGAGGAATCAGGAACAGACTGTAGTCACATCAGAGGAATCAGGAACAGACTGTAGTCACATCAGAGGAATCAGAACAGACTGTAGTCACATCAGAGGAATCAGGAACAGACTGTAGTCACATCAGGAACAGACTGTAGTCACATCTGGGAGGAATCAGGAAGACTGTAGTCACATCAGAGGGATCATAGCAGACTGTAGTCACATCAGAGGGAATCAGGAACAGACTGTAGTCACATCAGAGGGATCAGGAACAGACTGTAGTCACATCAGGAACAGACTGTAGTCACATCAGAGGAATCAGGAAAGACTGTAGTCACATCAGAGGGATCAGGAACAGACTGTAGTCACATCAGAGGAATCAGGAACAGACTGTAGTCACATCAGAGGAATCAGAACAGACTGTAGTCACATCAGAGGAATCAGAACAGACTGTAGTCACATCAGAGGAATCAGGAACAGACTGTAGTCACATCAGAGGAATCAGAACAGACTGTAGTCACATCAGGAACAGACTGTAGTCACATCAGAGGAATCAGGAACAGACTGTAGTCACATCAGAGGAATCAGGAACAGACTGTAGTCACATCAGGAACAGACTGTAGTCACATCAGAGGAATCAGGAACAGACTGTAGTCATCAGAACAGACTGTAGTCACATCAGAGGGATCAGGAACAGACTGTAGTCACATCAGAGGAATCAGGAACAGACTGTAGTCACATCAGAGTGAATCAGGAACAGACTGTAGTCACATCAGAGGAATCAGGAACAGACTGTAGTCACATCAGAGGGATCAGGAACAGACTGTAGTCACATCAGGAACAGACTGAAGTCAGGAACAGACTGTAGTCACATCAGAGGAATCAGAACAGACTGTAGTCACATCAGGAACAGACTGTAGTCACATCAGAGGAATCAGGAACAGACTGTAGTCACATCAGAGGGATCAGGAACAGACTGTAGTCACATCAGAGGAACCAGGAACAGACTGTAGTCACATCAGAGGAATCAGGAACAGACTGTAGTCACATCAGAGGAATCAGGAACAGACTGTAGTCACATCAGGAACAGACTGTAGTCACACAGAGGGACCAGGAGGAATCAGGAACAGACTGTAGTCACATCAGGAACAGACTGTAGTCACATCAGAGGAATCAGGAACAGACTGTAGTCACATCAGGAACAGACTGACTGTAGTCACATCAGAGGAATCAGGAACAGACTGTAGTCACATCAGAGGAATCAGGAACAGACTGTAGTCACAGAGGAATCAGGAACAGACTGTAGTCACATCAGAGGAATCAGGAACAGACTGTAGTCACATCAGAGGAATCAGGAACAGACTGTAGTCACATCAGAGGAATCAGAACAGACTGTAGTCACATCAGAGGAATCAGGAACAGACTGTAGTCACATCAGGAACATCAGAGAATCAGGAACAGACTGTAGTCACATCAGAGGAATCAGGAACAGACTGTAGTCACATCAGAGGGATCAGGAACAGACTGTAGTCACATCAGGAACAGACTGTAGTCACATCAGAGGATCAGGAACAGACTGTAGTCACATCAGAGGAATCAGGAACAGACTGTAGTCACATCAGGAAAGAACAGACTGTAGTCACATCAGAGGAATCAGGAACAGACTGTAGTCACATCAGAGGGATCAGGAACAGACTGTAGTCACATCAGAGGAATCAGAACAGACTGTAGTCACATCAGAGGAATCAGGAACAGACTGTAGTCACATCAGGAGACTGAATCAGGAACAGACTGTAGTCACATCAGAGGAATCAGGAACAGACTGTAGTCACATCAGGAACAGACTGTAGTCACATCAGAGGGTAGTCACAACAGACTGGTCACATCAGGAACAGACTGTAGTCACATCAGAGGAATCAGGAACAGACTGTAGTCACATCAGAGGAATCAGGAACAGACTGTAGTCACATCAGAGGGACAGGAACAGACTGTAGTCACATCAGGAACAGACTGTAGTCACATCAGAGGAATCAGGAACAGACTGTAGTCACATCAGAGGAATCAGGAACAGACTGTAGTCACATCAGAGGGATCAGGAACAGACTGTAGTCACATCAGGAACAGACTGTAGTCACATCAGTCACAGACTCAGAGGGATCAGGAACAGACTGTAGTCACATCAGGAACAGACTGTAGTCACATCAGAGGAATCAGGAACAGACTGTAGTCACATCAGAGGAATCAGGAACAGACTGTAGTCACATCAGAGGGATCAGGAACAGACTGTAGTCACATCAGAGAATCAGGAACAGACTGTAGTCACATCAGAGGGATCAGGAACAGACTGTAGTCACATCAGAGGAATCAGGAACAGACTGTAGTCACATCAGAGGAATCAGGAACAGACTGTAGTCACATCAGAGGAATCAGGAACAGACTGTAGTCACATCAGGAACAGGAACAGACTGTAGTCACATCAGACATCAGACTGTAGTCACATCAGGAACAGACTGTAGTCACATCAGAGGGATCAGGAACAGACTGTAGTCACATCAGAGGAATCAGGAACAGACTGTAGTCACATCAGAGGAATCAGGAACAGACTGTAGTCACATCAGAGGAATCAGGAACAGACTGTAGTCACATCAGAGGAACAGACTGTAGTCACATCAGAGGGATCAGGAACAGACTGTAGTCACATCAGAGGAATCAGAACAGACTGTAGTCACATCAGAGGAATCAGGAACAGACTGTAGTCACATCAGGAACAGACTGTAGTCACATCAGGAACAGGAACAGACTGTAGTCACATCAGGAACAGACTGTAGTCACATCAGGAACAGACTGTAGTCACATCAGAGGAATCAGGAACAGACTGTAGTCACATCAGAGGAATCAGGAACAGACTGTAGTCACATCAGGAACAGACTGTAGTCACATCAGAGGAATCAGGAACAGACTGTAGTCACATCAGAGGACAGACTGTAGTCACATCAGAGGAATCAGGAACAGACTGTAGTCACATCAGAGGAATCAGAACAGACTGTAGTCACATCAGAGGAATCAGGAACAGACTGTAGTCACATCAGAGGAATCAGGAATCAGAACAGTAGTCACATCAGAGGAATCAGGAACAGACTGTAGTCACATCAGAGGAATCAGGAACAGACTGTAGTCACATCAGAGGGATCAGGAACAGACTGTAGTCACATCAGAGGAATCAGGAACAGACTGTAGTCACATCAGGAACAGACTGTAGTCACATCAGAGGAATCAGGAACAGACTGTAGTCACATCAGGAACAGACTGTAGTCACATCAGGAACAGACTGTAGTCACATCAGAGGATCAGGAACAGACTGTAGTCACATCAGAGGAATCAGGAACAGACTGTAGTCACATCAGAGGAATCAGGAACAGACTGTAGTCACATCAGAGAGGAATCAGAACAGACTGTAGTCACATCAGAGGGATCAGGAACAGACTGTAGTCACATCAGAGGAATCAGGAACAGACTGTAGTCACATCAGAGAATCAGAACAGACTGTAGTCACATCAGAGGAATCAGGAACAGACTGTAGTCACATCAGAGGAATCAGGAACAGACTGTATCACATCAGGAACAGACTGTAGTCACATCAGAGGGATCAGGAACAGACTGTAGTCACATCATCAGGAACAGACTGTAGTCACATCAGAGGATCAGGAACAGACTGTAGTCACATCAGGAACAGGAATCAGAGGACAGACTGTAGTCACATCAGAGGAATCATCAGAAACAGACTGTAGTCACATCAGAGGAATCAGGAACAGACTGTAGTCACATCAGAGGAATCAGGAACAGACTGTAGTCACATCAGAGGGATCAGGAACAGACTGTAGTCACATCAGAGGAATCAGAACAGACTGTAGTCACATCAGAGGAATCAGGAACAGACTGTAGTCACATCAGAGGAATCAGACTGTAGTCACATCAGAGGAATCAGAACAGACTGTAGTCACATCAGGAACAGACTGTAGTCATCAGAGGAATCAGGAACAGACTGTAGTCACATCAGGAACAGACTGAATCAGGAACAGACTGTAGTCACATCAGAGGAATCAGGAACAGACTGTAGTCACATCAGAGGAATCAGGAACAGACTGTAGTCACATCAGAGGAATCAGGAACAGACTGTAGTCACATCAGGAACAGACTGTAGTCACATCAGAGGAATCAGGAACAGACTGTAGTCACATCAGGAACAGACTGTAGTCACATCAGAGGATCAGGAACAGACTGTAGTCACATCAGAGGGATCAGGAACAGACTGTAGTCACATCAGAGGAATCAGGAACAGACTGTAGTCACATCAGAGGAATCAGGAACAGACTGTTAGTCACATCAGAGGAATCAGGAACAGACTGTACATCAGTGTAGTCACATCAGAGGGATCAGAACAGACTGTAGTCACATCAGGAACAGACTGTAGTCACATCAGAGGAATCAGGAACAGACTGTAGTCAGGAACAGACTGTAGTCACATCAGGAACAGACTGTAGTCACATCAGGAATCAGACTGTAGTCACATCAGAGGGATCAGGAACAGACTCAGGAACAGACTGTAGTCACATCAGAGGAATCAGGAACAGACTGTAGTCACATCAGGAACAGACTGTAGTCACATCAGAACCAGGAACTGTGGTCACATCAGAGGAATCAGGAACAGACTGTAGTCACATCAGAGGAATCAGGAACAGACTGTAGTCACATCAGGAACAGACTGTAGTCACATCAGAGGGATCAGGAACAGACTGTAGTCACATCAGAGGAATCAGGAACAGACTGTAGTCACATCAGAGGAATCAGGAACAGACTGTAGTCACATCAGGAACAGACTGTAGTCACATCAGAGGAACAGACTGTAGTCACATCAGGCACTCTAACAGACTGTAGTCACATCAGGAATCAGGAACAGACTGTAGTCACATCAGAGGAATCAGGAACAGACTGTAGTCACATCAGAGGAATCAGGAACAGACTGTAGTCACATCAGGAACAGACTGTAGTCACATCAGAACAGACTGTAGTCACATCAGAGGAATCAGGAACAAAGTAGTCACATCAGAGAACAGACAGACTGTAGTCACATCAGAGGCCTAATCAGAACAGACTGTAGTCACATCAGAGGAATCAGAACAGACTGTAGCCACATCAGAGGAACCAGGAACAGACTGGTCCATCAGAGGAATGAACAGACTGTCACATCAGAGGAATCAGGAACAGACTGTAGTCACATCAGGAACAGACTGTAGTCACATCAGAGGAATCAGGAACAGACTGTAGTCACATCAGAGGAATCAGGTACAGACTGTAGTCACATCAGAGGAATCAGAACAGACTGTAGTCACATCAGGGCCCAGACAGACTGTAGTCACATCAGGAACAGACTGTAGTCACATCAGAGGGATCAGGAACAGACTGTAGTCACATCAGAGGAATCAGAACAGACTGTAGTCCAGAGGAATCAGGAACAGACTGTAGTCACATCAGGAACAGACTGTAGTCACATCAGAGGAATCAGGAACAGACTGTAGTCACATCAGAGGAATCAGGAACAGACTGTAGTCACATCAGAGGAATCAGGAACAGACTGTAGTCACATCAGGGAATCAGGAACAGACTGTAGTCACATCAGGAACAGACTGTAGTCACATCAGGAACAGACTGTAGGCACATCAGATCAGGAACAGACTGTAGTCACATCAGGAACAGACTGTAGTCACATCAGAGGAATCAGGAACAGACTGTAGTCACATCAGAGGAATCAGTGATGTGGTGTGTCTACAATCCCTATTCCCTAGATTTTGCACAGAGCCCTGGTCTAAAGAAGTGCACTATGAAGGGACTGAGTTCCACTTGGACCGTAGTCCCTCCATCTCTCTAACAGTTTCTTCACAGCTGTTTTAATGCCAACCAGGGAGACCCAGAGAGTTTGATGCAGAACACTTTTCGTCTGAATGTTGTTCTGGAGGCATCTCTGAAGGACAAGGCAGGCCAGCCACAAAGTCATACCATCAGATGTTAACCCTTTCACACTGCTAACCTTAATGCCTAACGGTCCTCATACACAATATAGCCACGGACCTCTTCAGACAGACTTTGATGTCCTTATGAGGAGAGAGAAAGAGAAGTGTTTGGTCTGGAACGGCCAGTTCAGGATAGACTTAGCAGCAAAGCTGCCTCTTCAGACAGTTCAACAGTCCCCAGATACAGCCCAGTTAGGGCTGATATGTATATAACCCAGATACGGCTCTTCAGACAGACTTCAGTTAGACTGGGTTACAGCCCAGTTAGGACCCAGATAACCCAGTTAGGGCCCAGATACAGCAGTTACAGCTAGGACAGACAGAGAACAGCAGGTTAACTAGGACCTCAGAGAATCATGAAGGTTAACTAGCATCCCAGAGAACTGTCAGATCCCCATGTGTTGTAAGGGAGCCAGAGACACCCACTGAGTTCCACTAGGACCGCAGAGAACTCCACTCCATTGTGTTGGAACAGGAGGCCCTTGTAGAACAGCAGGGTCTGGAATATTCATCTCCAGAAGGACAAGGCAGGCCTCACAGTCAGCAGAGATATTACAGACTGTATGAACTAGGACCCAGACAGCAGGTTAACAGACCCAACGGTCCTCTAGACAGACTGAACAGTCCTCTTCAGACAGACTTAACTAGACCTCTCAGAAAGACTTCATAGACAGGTTATAACTAGGACCATCAGAGAACATTGCAGGGTAATTACGACTCGAACAGAGAACAGCAGGTTAATTAGACCCAGAGAACAGCAGATTAACTAGGACCCAGAGAACAGCAGTTTAACTAGGACCTAGAGAACAGCAGGTTAACTAGGACCCAGAGAACAGCAGGTTAACTAGACCCAGAGAACTGTAGGTTAACTAGACCCAGAGAACTGTAGGTTAACTGAACAGCAGGTTAACTAGGACCCAGAGAACAGCAGGTTAACTAGACCCAGAGAACAGCAGGTTAACTAGACCCAGAGAACAGCAGATTAACTAGGACCCAGAGAACAGCAGGTTAACTAGACCCAGAGAACAGCAGGTTAACTAGGACCCAGAGAACAGCAGGTTAACTAGGACCCAGAGAACAGCAGATTAAGTCGCTCTGACCTGCTAAAGAACAGCAATGTAAATGTTAACTAGACCCAGAGAACAGCAGGTTAACTAGGACCCAGAGAACAGCAGGTTAACTAGACCCAGAGAACAGCAGGTTAACTAGACCGAGAGAACAGCAGGTTAACTAGGACCCAGAGACAGCAGGTTAGACCCAGAGAACAGCAGGTTAACTAGGACCCAGAGAACAGCAGG